>NW_025728917.1:0-48864 GCF_021461385.2 Schistocerca piceifrons
TTGGCAAACACATAGCGAACATGCCAAAATAGGTGTATTCAAATACCATACGGGGGAAAAAAAAAAAAAAACTTAAAATTAATTTAAATTCAATTTATAAAAAAAATCAAAGTAATGCAGTTTCTTTTTTATGTATAAAAAAACCATAAACATTGAAGGGAAAAACTTATATAAAGGGACACTCCAGTGAATAAAAGTGTTGTAACTAAGCCAAGAGACTACTAAAAGAACAATCAGAACTGAAAACGAGAAAATATACAATTTCATGTAAAGATATGTAATTGTTAAAAATTGTAAATAAAAGTTTATATACGTTTTAAAAAAAAAAAAAAAGGTGCTGTTGGCTCCCCTTCATTTTCTCCTTTTTACGCCGCTATCCCTGCCAGCCCTCTTTTCATACTACCTTTCTTTTGCGACATACGTGCTTCCTTAAGCATTTTCAACGTGCTAGGAATGCTTGAAAAATAACGAAACACTACGAATCGACAGATGTGACCTGAAATGAGTCAGGGCCACCTACTGTTTCGTAGCAGTGCAAAACTCCACAGAAGGAAAAAAAAAAAAAAAAAATGAAAATAAATGACTGTAATAAACATAACATACGATATGAATGGCCCTCAGTTGGAAGAAGAATGTGCCAAGGAAGATTTCTTAAAAGTGCCTGAAGATAACAAAACGGTATGAACCGACAGATATGTTCTGAAATACGTCCAGGGCTGCTTATTGTTTTGTAGCAGCGTACGACTGCAAACTTGTAAACAAAAATGTATCTTTCGTCGCTAGAAGAGAAGGATGCTTGGCGACCCTCCTGTGCCTTGTGTCCCTGTTTTCGCACCTTTGCACAGGTCTACTGGCCGCAAACGGCGTCTCGGACACGCCCGTTAGGCCCCACGGCCGGTCTCGCAGATGTTTCTCGTGCTTGTGCTGTCATATGGGCCACGACCCGAGCGGCAGCGAGCGGCAGTCGAGCAAAGTCGGGGACAAGTCGGGACGGAAGGGGAGAGGTGCGAATGCACTGCACAGATCACGGCAAATACCTGGACGCGAGCCGCGCGGCGTGTGTCAGGTGAGGAAGCTGCCGGGGGCGCCCTCCAGCAGGACACTGCTACACCCCGCACAGCCCCCCGCCGGATAACGGGAACAAGATGCGTCGCCCGCGCCGCACGCACCAAGCGAAACGAATGACGGGCCGGCGCACCGAGCAGCCGCGTGTCTCACGCCAAGTGGCGGCGCGGCGCGCCCGCCAGTCCGGCAGACGCCTCTGAGACGCCGGACGCGCACTCGGCGCCCGCCGTCGAGGCTCCAGCTGTTGCGGAAGGACGTGCTCTGCGTCAAAATGTGTCACCGAAAACTGCGATTGTGTGTGTTGGGAGAAGAGGCAGAGGCGTCTTCTGTCGGTGCGGCTACAGTATAAGGGCGCCAACGGCCATACCATGTTGAATACACCGGTTCTCGTCCGATCACCGAAGTTAAGCAACATCGGGCCCGGTTAGTACTTGGATGGGGTGACCGCCTGGGAACACCGGGTGCTCGCACGCCTCGGATTCGGACCAAAATTCGGAAGAACAATCAAGAACGTCATTACAAATGCCACCTCAAAAATAACAGTAAACGATGGACTTCCAAGTCTATAAGACTGGGAAGATCCGTCAGGCAAGGATGTCCATTATCGATGGCACTTTTCACAATAGCCCTCGACCCACTACTACGAAAACTAACAGCCGAAATCGGAGGATACACAATGGGTGCAACAAACATCGTATGCACGGCCTATGCTGACGACATGGGGCATATTCATCCAAAACGAAGAAGAACTAGGAATAATCCAGCCTATCCATGGATCCTTCGAAAAGGCTTCAGGTGCCAAAACGAATCCGACGAAGACAGTGCTACTACCAATAGGGCAACGGCAGACTGCGACCAGCGAGACAGTGGTACCGAGTGACAAACAACCATAGGGCACTCGGAGTGGAACTACAGCAGTGCCCTTTGAAAATGGCAGCACAAAACTGGCGCAGCGTCTTGAACACAACGAGAGGGCTCGTGAGGATACACGCGAACCGGAACCTGACGCTGAGCCAAAGAGTGCAGTTAGTAAACGAAACAATCCTGTCGAAAGCGTGGTACATGGCGCAAATACTATGTGCTCCGACGGAAATTGCGCGAGCGATAGGAAGTGCGGCGTACTACTTGCTGTGGAGGCGGGAAATCTTCAGGTCTCCCAGGCGACGTGTTTCCTGTCAAGGGACGAAGGCGGACTTGGTCTGACTGACGTTAAGACGAAATGCGCGGCACTGCTTCTACACCGTGCGATGAAAATGGCAAACCAGAACAACAACAGTATAACGTCCAGCCTGATAAACCAATATAAACCTGAATCTGAAGAGGCTCCTGTAGACACTACGAACATACCATTCAAGTTGCGGCACATAAAACAGATGGCAATCGACAAGAGTTACATCACCGCGGTCGTTGCCAACCCACAGCAAAGAACGGCGAGGAACATCTACAGCGCTCTGAGGGGGAAGGCAAGAAAGTCCAAAATAGAGACGAGTTTTCCAGACCATGACTGGCCACAGTCTGGAAGAATGTCTCGGAACGGACACTTCCTGAGCACGCCAGGGACACGTGGTATAAAATCATCCACAAAACAGTGCCGACAAACGAAAAACTGGCACGCATAAAAATGCGGGAATCCCCAAACTGCGAGCTCTGCAACCAGACCGACACCATCGAGCATCGTTTTGGCTGCAGAGAGAGCGGGGAAATATGGGCGGCAGCGAGAAAAAATGATCGCCCACATCAACAGAACCGACGAGAGGGCGATACATGTCTCAGCTGTCACTGTCCCGGACGCGAAGCCTTTCCCCAAAGCGAAACGCCTGGCCACAATGTGGATCATCGCCATGACGGCACACGCCATCGTCACGAAACGGCAGACCGACAAGGCGCAGTTCCTCACGGACCTGTGGAGGAACACAGGAGGGCCAAACAACGCTCCAAGTACCGAGAGGACCTTCCAGAACTTCCTGCAGGTCCCCGCTGGACGCCGCCTTCCGAGGACGCCTTCAACACGACGTGACCGACGCCCTCCCACAACACCCACACCCCAGTCGCTGAGGACTTCGCCCACCAATCCCTCCAAAGCCCCGACGGCAAGAGTGGTGCATTGCGAAAGTGTTGTGAAAATGCGCGCAGAGTGAAAGTGGGTACGTGTAGCAGTGCCAAAGTGAGAGTGACGTGTGCCAATCATAGCCATACAGTGTCCAGTGCCCAATAGCCAAATAAAGCAGGCAAAAGGAAATGATCAGTTTTTAATTTAGTGCAAAGGATACAAGGGACGTGTTCCAAGGTAACAGCGAAATGTCAAACAGTGTATTTCATGTAATTAATGTGTACTCTCGCCATCTCCATTCAAGGTACGTTTTTTTTTCCCCTCTCTCTCTCTCTCTCTCTCTCTCTCTCTCTCTCTGTCTCTCTCTCTCTCTTCTATAATCATTTTTTTTGTTGTTGTTTTGTAGGTTTTTTTGTGTTTGTCTGTGTTTATTCCTTTGATGTATCCGTGTGTATAGATATAGTTATATACATTTATAAAGTTCGGCGCATCATGTGCCAAAACGTTGCATACCCCTTTGCGATTTACAAAAATTCTAACTTTAGACTTTCTCTGCCCCAAATTTTCCGTGGAACTGTTGCGTCCACTCTCACACAGTACACTAAATAACTTCCCCATTCATCATTTATGCACATAGATGTTCTGGCCCATATTCTCCTTTAGCCTTTGGGCAAACACATAGCGAACATGCCAAAATAGGTGTATTCAAATACCATACGGGGGAAAAAAAAAAAAAACTTAAAATTAATTTAAATTCAATTTATAAAAAAAATCAAAGTAATGCAGTTTCTTTTTTATGTATAAAAAACCATAAACATTGAAGGGAAAAACTTATATAAAGGACACTCAGTGAATAAAAGTGTTGTAACTAAGCCAAGAGACTACTAAAAGAACAATCAGAACTGAAAACGAGAAAATATACAATTTCATGTAAAGATATGTAATTGTTAAAAATTGTAAATAAAAGTTTATATACGTTTAAAAAAAAAAAAAAAAGGTGCTGTTGGCTCCCCTTCATTTTCTCCTTTTTACGCCGCTATCCCTGCCAGCCCTCTTTTCATACTACCTTTCTTTTGCGACATACGTGCTTCCTTAAGCATTTTCAACGTGCTAGGAATGCCTTGAAAATAACGAAACACTACGAATCGACAGATGTGACCTGAAATGAGTCAGGGCCACCTACTGTTTCGTAGCAGTGCAAAACTCCACAGAAGGAAAAAAAAAAAAAAAAAAATGAAAATAAATGACTGTATTAAACAAACATACGATATGAATGGCCTCAGTTGGAAGAAGAATGTGCCAAGGAAGATTCTTAAAAAGTGCCTGAAGATAACAAAACGGTATGAACCGACAGATATGTTCTGAAATACGTCAGGGCTGCTTATTGTTTTGTAGCAGCGTACGACTGCAAACTTGTAAACAAAAATGTATCTTTCGTCGCTAGAAGAGAAGGATGCTTTGGCGACCCTCCTGTGCCTTGTGTCCCTGTTTTCGCACCTTTGCACAGGTCTACTGGCCGCAAACGGCGTCTCGGACACGCCCGTTAGGCCCACGGCCGTCTCGCAGATGTTTCTCGTGCTTGTGCTGTCATATTGGGCCACGACCCGAGCGGCAGCGAGCGGCAGTCGAGCAAAGTCGGGACAAGTCGGGACGGAAGGGGAGAGGTTGCGAATGCACTGCACAGATCACGCAAATACCTGGACGCGAGCCGCGCGGCGTGTGTCAGGTGAGGAAGCTGCCGGGGGCGCCCTCCAGCAGGACACTGCTACACCCCGCACAGCCCCCCGCCGGATAACGGAACAAGATGCGTCGCCCGCGCCGCACGCACCAAGCGAAACGAATGACGGGCGGCGCACCGAGCAGCCGCGTGTCTCACGCAAGTGGCGGCGCGGCGCGCCCGCCAGTCCGGCAGACGCCTCTGAGACGCCGGACGCGTCACTCGGCGCCGCCTTCGAGGCTCCAGCTGTTGCGGAAGGACGTGCTCTGCGTCAAATGTGTCACCGAAAACTGCGATTGTGTGTGTTGGGAGAAGAGGCAGAGGCGTCTTCTGTCGTGCGGCTACAGTATAAGGGCGCCAACGGCCATACCATGTTGAATACACCGGTTCTCGTCCGATCACCGAAGTTAAGCAACATCGGGCCCGGTTAGTACTTGGATGGGTGACCGCCTGGGAACACCGGGTGCTCGCACGCCTCGGATTCGGACCAAAATTCGGAAGAACAATCAAGAACGTCATTACAAATGCCACCTCAAAAATAACAGTAAACGGATGGACTTCCAAGTCTATAAGACTGGGAAGATCCGTCAGGCAAGGATGTCCATTATCGATGGCACTTTTCACAATAGCCCTCGACCCACTACTACGAAAACTAACAGCCGAAATCGGAGGATACACAATGGGTGCAACAAACATCGTATGCACGGCCTATGCTGACGACATGGGCATATTCATCCAAAACGAAGAAGAACTAGGAATAATCCAGCCTATCATGGAATCCTTCGAAAAGGCTTCAGGTGCCAAAACGAATCCGACGAAGACAGTGCTACTACCAATAGGCAACGGCAGACTGCGACCAGCGAGACAGTGGTACCGAGTGACAAACAACCATAGGGCACTCGGAGTGGAACTACAGCAGTGCCCTTTGAAAATGGCAGCACAAAACTGGCGCAGCGTCTTGAACACAACGAGAGGGCTCGTGAGGATACACGCGAACCGGAACCTGACGCTGAGCCAAAGAGTGCAGTTAGTAAACGAAACAATCCTGTCGAAAGCGTGGTACATGGCGCAAATACTATGTGCTCCGACGGAAATTGCGCGAGCGATAGGAAGTGCGGCGTACTACTTGCTGTGGAGGCGGGAAATCTTCAAGGTCTCCCCAGGCGACGTGTTTCCTGTCAAGGGACGAAGGCGGACTTGGTCTGACTGACGTTAAGACGAAATGCGCGGCACTGCTTCTACACCGTGCGATGAAAATGGGCAAACCAGAACAACAACAGTATAACGTCCAGCCTGATAAACCAATATAAACCTGAATCTGAAGAGGCTCCTGTAGGACACTACGAACATACCATTCAAGTTGCGGCACATAAAACAGATGGCAATCGACAAGAGTTACATCACCGCGGTCGTTGCCAACCCACAGCAAAGAACGGCGAGGAACATCTACAGCGCTCTGAGGGGAAGGGCAAGAAAGTCCAAAATAGAGACGAGTTTTCCAGACCATGACTGGCCACAGGTCTGGAAGAATGTCTCGGAACGGACACTTCCTGAGCACGCCAGGGACACGTGGTATAAAATCATCCACAAAACAGTGCCGACAAACGAAAAACTGGCACGCATAAAAATGCGGGAATCCCCAAACTGCGAGCTCTGCAACCAGACCGACACCATCGAGCATCGTTTTGGCTGCAGAGAGAGCGGGGAAAATATGGGCGGCAGCGAGAAAAATGATCGCCCACATCAACAGAACCGACGAGAGGGCGATACATGTCTCAGCTGTCACTGTCCCGGACGCGAAGCCTTTCCCCAAAGCGAAACGCCTGGCCACAATGTGGATCATCGCCATGACGGCACACGCCATCGTCACGAAACGGCAGACCGACAAGGCGCAGTTCCTCACGGACCTGTGGGAGGAACACAGGAGGGCCAAACAACGCTCCAAGTACCGAGAGACCTTCCAGAACTTCCTGCAGGTCCCGCTGGACGCCGCCTTCCGAGACGCCTTCAACACGACGTGACCGACGCCCTCCCACAACACCCACACCCCAGTCGCTGAGGACTTCGCCCACCAATCCCTCCAAAGCCCCGACGGCAAGAGTGGTGCATTGCGAAAGTGTTGTGAAAATGCGCGCAGAGTGAAAGTGGGTACGTGTAGCAGTGCCAAAGTGAGAGTGACGTGTGCCAATCATAGCCATACAGTGTCCAGTGCCCAATAGCCAAATAAAGCAGGCAAAAGGAAATGATCAGTTTTTAATTTAGTGCAAAGGATACAAGACGTGTTCCAAGGTAACAGCGAAATGTCAAACAGTGTATTTCATGTAATTAATGTGTACTCTCGCCATCTCCATTCAAGGTACGTTTTTTTTTCCCCTCTCTCTCTCTCTCTCTCTCTCTCTCTCATCTCTCTCTCTCTGTCTCTCTCTCTCTCTTCTATAATCATTTTTTTTGTTGTTGTTTTGTAGGTTTTTTTGTGTTTGTCTGTGTTTATTCCTTTGATGTATCCGTGTGTATAGATATAGTTATATACATTTATAAAGTTCGGCGCATCATGTGCCAAAACGTTGCATACCCCTTTGCGATTTACAAAAATTCTAACTTTAGACTTTCTCTGCCCCAAATTTTCCGTGGAACTGTTGCGTCCACTCTCACACAGTACACTAAATAACTTTCCCCATTCATCATTTATGCACATAGATGTTCTGGCCCATATTCTCCTTTAGCCTTTGGCAAACACATAGCGAACATGCCAAAATAGGTGTATTCAAATACCATACGGGGGAAAAAAAAAAAAAAACTTAAAATTAATTTAAATTCAATTTATAAAAAAAATCAAAGTAATGCAGTTTCTTTTTTATGTATAAAAAACCATAAACATTGAAGGGAAAACTTATATAAAGGACACTCAGTGAATAAAAGTGTTGTAACTAAGCCAAGAGACTACTAAAAGAACAATCAGAACTGAAAACGAGAAAATATACAATTTCATGTAAAGATATGTAATTGTTAAAAATTGTAAATAAAAGTTTATATACGTTTAAAAAAAAAAAAAAAGGTGCTGTTGGCTCCCCTTCATTTTCTCCTTTTTACGCCGCTATCCCTGCCAGCCCTCTTTTCATACTACCTTTCTTTTGCGACATACGTGCTTCCTTAAGCATTTTCAACGTGCTAGAATGCCTTGAAAATAACGAAACACTACGAATCGACAGATGTGACCTGAAATGAGTCAGGGCCACCTACTGTTTCGTAGCAGTGCAAAACTCCACAGAAGGAAAAAAAAAAAAAAAAAAAATGAAAATAAATGACTGTAATAAACATAACATACGATATGAATGGCCTCAGTTGGAAGAAGAATGTGCCAAGGAAGATTTCTTAAAAGTGCCTGAAGATAACAAAACGGTATGAACCGACAGATATGTTCTGAAATACGTCAGGGCTGCTTATTGTTTTGTAGCAGCGTACGACTGCAAACTTGTAAACAAAAATGTATCTTTCGTCGCTAGAAGAGAAGGATGCTTTGGCGACCCTCCTGTGCCTTGTGTCCCTGTTTTCGCACCTTTGCACAGGTCTACTGGCCGCAAACGGCGTCTCGGACACGCCCGTTAGGCCCACGGCCGTCTCGCAGATGTTTCTCGTGCTTGTGCTGTCATATGGGCCACGACCCGAGCGGCAGCGAGCGGCAGTCGAGCAACAGTCGGGACAAGTCGGGACGGAAGGGGAGAGGTGCGAATGCACTGCACAGATCACGCAAATACCTGGACGCGAGCCGCGCGGCGTGTGTCAGGTGAGGAAGCTGCCGGGGGCGCCCTCCAGCAGGACACTGCTACACCCCCGCACAGCCCCCCGCCGGATAACGGGAACAAGATGCGTCGCCCGCGCCGCACGCACCAAGCGAAACGAATGACGGGGCGGCGCACCGAGCAGCCGCGTGTCTCACGCAAGTGGCGGCGCGGCGCGCCCGCCAGTCCGGCAGACGCCTCTGAGACGCCGGACGCGCACTCGGCGCCGCCTTCGAGGCTCCAGCTGTTGCGGAAGGGACGTGCTCTGCGTCAAATGTGTCACCGAAAACTGCGATTGTGTGTGTTGGGAGAAGAGGCAGAGGCGTCTTCTGTCGTGCGGCTACAGTATAAGGGCGCCAACGGCCATACCATGTTGAATACACCGGTTCTCGTCCGATCACCGAAGTTAAGCAACATCGGGCCCGGTTAGTACTTGGATGGGTGACCGCCTGGGAACACCGGGTGCTCGCACGCCTCGGATTCGGACCAAAATTCGGAAGAACAATCAAGAACGTCATTACAAATGCCACCCTCAAAAAATAACAGTAAACGGGATGGACTTCCAAGTCTATAAGACTGGGAAGATCCGTCAGGCAAGGATGTACCATTATCGATGGCACTTTTCACAATAGCCCTCGACCCACTACTACGAAAACTAACAGCCGAAATCGGAGGATACACAATGGGTGCAACAAACATCGTATGCACGGCCTATGCTGACGACATGGGCATATTCATCCAAAACGAAGAAGAACTAGGAATAATCCAGCCTATCATGGAATCCTTCGAAAAGGCTTCAGGTGCCAAAACGAATCCGACGAAGACAGTGCTACTACCAATAGGGCAACGGCAGACTGCGACCAGCGAGACAGTGGTACCGAGTGACAAACAACCATAGGGCACTCGGAGTGGAACTACAGCAGTGCCCTTTGAAAATGGCAGCACAAAACTGGCGCAGCGTCTTGAACACAACGAGAGGCTCGTGAGGATACACGCGAACCGGAACCTGACGCTGAGCCAAAGAGTGCAGTTAGTAAACGAAACAATCCTGTCGAAAGCGTGGTACATGGCGCAAATACTATGTGCTCCGACGGAAATTGCGCGAGCGATAGGAAGTGCGGCGTACTACTTGCTGTGGAGGCGGGAAATCTTCAAGGTCTCCCAGGCGACGTGTTTCCTGTCAAGGGACGAAGGCGGACTTGGTCTGACTGACGTTAAGACGAAATGCGCGGCACTGCTTCTACACCGTGCGATGAAAATGGCAAACCAGAACAACAACAGTATAACGTCCAGCCTGATAAACCAATATAAACCTGAATCTGAAGAGGCTCCTGTAGACACTACGAACATACCATTCAAGTTGCGGCACATAAAACAGATGGCAATCGACAAGAGTTACATCACCGCGGTCGTTGCCAACCCACAGCAAAGAACGGCGAGGAACATCTACAGCGCTCTGATGGGGAAGGCAAGAAAGTCCAAAATAGAGACGAGTTTTCCAGGACCATGACTGGCCACAGGTCTGGGAAGAATGTCTCGGAACGGACACTTCCTGAGCACGCCAGGGACACGTGGTATAAAATCATCCACAAAACAGTGCCGACAAACGAAAAAACTGGCACGCATAAAAATGCGGGAATCCCCAAACTGCGAGCTCTGCAACCAGACCGACACCATCGAGCATCGTTTTGGCTGCAGAGAGAGCGGGGAAATATGGGCGGGCAGCGAGAAAAATGATCGCCCACATCAACAGAACCGACGAGAGGGCGATACATGTCTCAGCTGTCACTGTCCCCGGACGCGAAGCCTTTCCCCAAAGCGAAACGCCTGGCCACAATGTGGATCATCGCCATGACGGCACACGCCATCGTCACGAAACGGCAGACCGACAAGGCGCAGTTCCTCACGGACCTGTGGGAGGAACACAGGAGGGCCAAACAACGCTCCAAGTACCGAGAGACCTTCCAGAACTTCCTGCAGGTCCCGCTGGACGCCGCCTTCCGAGACGCCTTCAACACGACGTGACCGACGCCCTCCCACAACACCCACACCCCAGTCGCTGAGGACTTCGCCCACCAATCCCTCCAAAGCCCCGACGGCAAGAGTGGTGCATTGCGAAAGTGTTGTGAAAATGCGCGCAGAGTGAAAGTGGGGTACGTGTAGCAGTGCCAAAGTGAGAGTGACGTGTGCCAATCATAGCCATACAGTGTCCAGTGCCCAATAGCCAAATAAAGCAGGCAAAAGGAAATGATCAGTTTTTAATTTAGTGCAAAGGATACAAGACGTGTTCCAAGGTAACAGCGAAATGTCAAACAGTGTATTTCATGTAATTAATGTGTACTCTCGCCATCTCCATTCAAGGTACGTTTTTTTTTTCCCCTCTCTCTCTCTCTCTCTCTCTCTCTCTCTCTCTCTGTCTCTCTCTCTCTCTTCTATAATCATTTTTTTTGTTGTTGTTTTGTAGGTTTTTTTTTGTGTTTGTCTGTGTTTATTCCTTTGATGTATCCGTGTGTATAGATATAGTTATATACATTTATAAAGTTCGGCGCATCATGTGCCAAAACGTTGCATACCCCTTTGCGATTTACAAAAATTCTAACTTTAGACTTTCTCTGCCCCCCAAATTTTCCGTGGAACTGTTGCGTCCACTCTCACACAGTACACTAAATAACTTCCCCATTCATCATTTATGCACATAGATGTTCTGGCCCATATTCTCCTTTAGCCTTTGGCAAACACATAGCGAACATGCCAAAATAGGTGTATTCAAATACCATACGGGGGAAAAAAAAAAAAAAAACTTAAAATTAATTTAAATTCAATTTATAAAAAAAATCAAAGTAATGCAGTTTCTTTTTTATGTATAAAAAACCATAAACATTGAAGGGAAAAACTTATATAAAGGACACTCAGTGAATAAAAGTGTTGTAACTAAGCCAAGAGACTACTAAAAGAACAATCAGAACTGAAAACGAGAAAATATACAATTTCATGTAAAGATATGTAATTGTTAAAAATTGTAAATAAAAGTTTATATACGTTTAAAAAAAAAAAAAAAAAGGTGCTGTTGGCTCCCCTTCATTTTCTCCTTTTTACGCCGCTATCCCTGCCAGCCCTCTTTTCATACTACCTTTCTTTTGCGACATACGTGCTTCCTTAAGCATTTTCAACGTGCTAGGAATGCCTTGAAAATAACGAAACACTACGAATCGACAGATGTGACCTGAAATGAGTCAGGGCCACCTACTGTTTCGTAGCAGTGCAAAACTCCACAGAAGGAAAAAAAAAAAAAAAAAAATGAAAATAAATGACTGTAATAAACATAACATACGATATGAATGGCCTCAGTTGGAAGAAGAATGTGCCAAGGAAGATTTCTTAAAAGTGCCTGAAGATAACAAAACGGTATGAACCGACAGATATGTTCTGAAATACGTCAGGGCTGCTTATTGTTTTGTAGCAGCGTACGACTGCAAACTTGTAAACAAAAATGTATCTTTCGTCGCTAGAAGAGAAGGATGCTTTGGCGACCCTCCTGTGCCTTGTGTCCCTGTTTTCGCACCTTTGCACAGGTCTACTGGCCGCAAACGGCGTCTCGGACACGCCCGTTAGGCCCACGGCCGTCTCGCAGATGTTTCTCGTGCTTGTGCTGTCATATGGGCCACGACCCGAGCGGCAGCGAGCGGCAGTCGAGCAAAGTCGGGACAAGTCGGGACGGAAGGGGAGAGGTGCGAATGCACTGCACAGATCACGCAAATACCTGGACGCGAGCCGCGCGGCGTGTGTCAGGTGAGGAAGCTGCCGGGGGCGCCCTCCAGCAGGACACTGCTACACCCCGCACAGCCCCCCGCCGGATAACGGGAACAAGATGCGTCGCCCGCGCCGCACGCACCAAGCGAAACGAATGACGGGCGGCGCACCGAGCAGCCGCGTGTCTCACGCAAGTGGCGGCGCGGCGCGCCCGCCAGTCCGGCAGACGCCTCTGAGACGCCGGACGCGCACTCGGCGCCGCCTTCGAGGCTCCAGCTGTTGCGGAAGGACGTGCTCTGCGTCAAATGTGTCACCGAAAACTGCGATTGTGTGTGTTGGGAGAAGAGGCAGAGGCGTCTTCTGTCGTGCGGCTACAGTATAAGGGCGCCAACGGCCATACCATGTTGAATACACCGGTTCTCGTCCGATCACCGAAGTTAAGCAACATCGGGCCCGGTTAGTACTTGGATGGGTGACCGCCTGGGAACACCGGGTGCTCGCACGCCTCGGATTCGGACCAAAATTCGGAAGAACAATCAAGAACGTCATTACAAATGCCACCTCAAAAATAACAGTAAACGGATGGACTTCCAAGTCAATAAGACTGGGAAGATCCGTCAGGCAAGGATGTCCATTATCGATGGCACTTTTCACAATAGCCCTCGACCCACTACTACGAAAACTAACAGCCGAAATCGGAGGATACACAATGGGTGCAACAAACATCGTATGCACGGCCTATGCTGACGACATGGGCATATTCATCCAAAACGAAGAAGAACTAGGAATAATCCAGCCTATCATGGAATCCTTCGAAAAGGCTTCAGGTGCCAAAACGAATCCGACGAAGACAGTGCTACTACCAATAGGCAACGGCAGACTGCGACCAGCGAGACAGTGGTACCGAGTGACAAACAACCATAGGGCACTCGGAGTGGAACTACAGCAGTGCCCTTTGAAAATGGCAGCACAAAACTGGCGCAGCGTCTTGAACACAACGAGAGGGCTCGTGAGGATACACGCGAACCGGAACCTGACGCTGAGCCAAAGAGTGCAGTTAGTAAACGAAACAATCCTGTCGAAAGCGTGGTACATGGCGCAAATACTATGTGCTCCGACGGAAATTGCGCGAGCGATAGGAAGTGCGGCGTACTACTTGCTGTGGAGGCGGGAAATCTTCAAGGTCTCCCAGGCGACGTGTTTCCTGTCAAGGGACGAAGGCGGACTTGGTCTGACTGACGTTAAGACGAAATGCGCGGCACTGCTTCTACACCGTGCGATGAAAATGGCAAACCAGAACAACAACAGTATAACGTCCAGCCTGATAAACCAATATAAACCTGAATCTGAAGAGGCTCCTGTAGACACTACGAACATACCATTCAAGTTGCGGCACATAAAACAGATGGCAATCGACAAGAGTTACATCACCGCGGTCGTTGCCAACCCACAGCAAAGAACGGCGAGGAACATCTACAGCGCTCTGAGGGGGAAGGCAAGAAAGTCCAAAATAGAGACGAGTTTTCCAGACCATGACTGGCCACAGGTCTGGAAGAATGTCTCGGAACGGACACTTCCTGAGCACGCCAGGGACACGTGGTATAAAATCATCCACAAAACAGTGCCGACAAACGAAAAACTGGCACGCATAAAAATGCGGGAATCCCCAAACTGCGAGCTCTGCAACCAGACCGACACCATCGAGCATCGTTTTGGCTGCAGAGAGAGCGGGGAAATATGGGCGGCAGCGAGAAAAATGATCGCCCACATCAACAGAACCGACGAGAGGGCGATACATGTCTCAGCTGTCACTGTCCCGGACGCGAAGCCTTTCCCCAAAGCGAAACGCCTGGCCACAATGTGGATCATCGCCATGACGGCACACGCCATCGTCACGAAACGGCAGACCGACAAGGCGCAGTTCCTCACGGACCTGTGGGAGGAACACAGGAGGGCCAAACAACGCTCCAAGTACCGAGAGACCTTCCAGAACTTCCTGCAGGTCCCGCTGGACGCCGCCTTCCGAGACGCCTTCAACACGACGTGACCGACGCCCTCCCACAACACCCACACCCCAGTCGCTGAGGACTTCGCCCACCAATCCCTCCAAAGCCCCGACGGCAAGAGTGGTGCATTGCGAAAGTGTTGTGAAAATGCGCGCAGAGTGAAAGTGGGTACGTGTAGCAGTGCCAAAGTGAGAGTGACGTGTGCCAATCATAGCCATACAGTGTCCAGTGCCCAATAGCCAAATAAAGCAGGCAAAAGGAAATGATCAGTTTTTAATTTAGTGCAAAGGATACAAGACGTGTTCCAAGGTAACAGCGAAATGTCAAACAGTGTATTTCATGTAATTAATGTGTACTCTCGCCATCTCCATTCAAGGTACGTTTTTTTTTCCCCTCTCTCTCTCTCTCTCTCTCTCTCTCTCTCTCTCTGTCTCTCTCTCTCTCTTCTATAATCATTTTTTTTGTTGTTGTTTTGTAGGTTTTTTTTGTGTTTGTCTGTGTTTATTCCTTTGATGTATCCGTGTGTATAGATATAGTTATATACATTTATAAAGTTCGGCGCATCATGTGCCAAAACGTTGCATACCCCTTTGCGATTTACAAAAATTCTAACTTTAGACTTTCTCTGCCCCAAATTTTCCGTGGAACTGTTGCGTCCACTCTCACACAGTACACTAAATAACTTCCCCATTCATCATTTATGCACATAGATGTTCTGGCCCATATTCTCCTTTAGCCTTTGGCAAACACATAGCGAACATGCCAAAATAGGTGTATTCAAATACCATACGGGGGAAAAAAAAAAAAAAACTTAAAATTAATTTAAATTCAATTTATAAAAAAAATCAAAGTAATGCAGTTTCTTTTTTATGTATAAAAAACCATAAACATTGAAGGGAAAAACTTATATAAAGGACACTCAGTGAATAAAAGTGTTGTAACTAAGCCAAGAGACTACTAAAAGAACAATCAGAACTGAAAACGAGAAAATATACAATTTCATGTAAAGATATGTAATTGTTAAAAATTGTAAATAAAAGTTTATATACGTTTAAAAAAAAAAAAAAAGGTGCTGTTGGCTCCCCTTCATTTTCTCCTTTTTACGCCGCTATCCCTGCCAGCCCTCTTTTCATACTACCTTTCTTTTGCGACATACGTGCTTCCTTAAGCATTTTCAACGTGCTAGGAATGCCTTGAAAATAACGAAACACTACGAATCGACAGATGTGACCTGAAATGAGTCAGGGCCACCTACTGTTTCGTAGCAGTGCAAAACTCCACAGAAGGAAAAAAAAAAAAAAAAAATGAAAATAAATGACTGTAATAAACATAACATACGATATGAATGGCCTCAGTTGGAAGAAGAATGTGCCAAGGAAGATTTCTTAAAAGTGCCTGAAGATAACAAAACGGTATGAACCGACAGATATGTTCTGAAATACGTCAGGGCTGCTTATTGTTTTGTAGCAGCGTACGACTGCAAACTTGTAAACAAAAATGTATCTTTCGTCGCTAGAAGAGAAGGATGCTTTGGCGACCCTCCTGTGCCTTGTGTCCCTGTTTTCGCACCTTTGCACAGGTCTACTGGCCGCAAACGGCGTCTCGGACACGCCCGTTAGGCCCACGGCCGTCTCGCAGATGTTTCTCGTGCTTGTGCTGTCATATGGGCCACGACCCGAGCGGCAGCGAGCGGCAGTCGAGCAAAGTCGGGACAAGTCGGGACGGAAGGGGAGAGGTGCGAATGCACTGCACAGATCACGCAAATACCTGGACGCGAGCCGCGCGGCGTGTGTCAGGTGAGGAAGCTGCCGGGGGCGCCCTCCAGCAGGACACTGCTACACCCCGCACAGCCCCCCGCCGGATAACGGGAACAAGATGCGTCGCCCGCGCCGCACGCACCAAGCGAAACGAATGACGGGCGGCGCACCGAGCAGCCGCGTGTCTCACGCAAGTGGCGGCGCGGCGCGCCCGCCAGTCCGGCAGACGCCTCTGAGACGCCGGACGCGCACTCGGCGCCGCCTTCGAGGCTCCAGCTGTTGCGGAAGGACGTGCTCTGCGTCAAATGTGTCACCGAAAACTGCGATTGTGTGTGTTGGGAGAAGAGGCAGAGGCGTCTTCTGTCGTGCGGCTACAGTATAAGGGCGCCAACGGCCATACCATGTTGAATACACCGGTTCTCGTCCGATCACCGAAGTTAAGCAACATCGGGCCCGGTTAGTACTTGGATGGGTGACCGCCTGGGAACACCGGGTGCTCGCACGCCTCGGATTCGGACCAAAATTCGGAAGAACAATCAAGAACGTCATTACAAATGCCACCTCAAAAATAACAGTAAACGGATGGACTTCCAAGTCTATAAGACTGGGAAGATCCGTCAGGCAAGGATGTCCATTATCGATGGCACTTTTCACAATAGCCCTCGACCCACTACTACGAAAACTAACAGCCGAAATCGGAGGATACACAATGGGTGCAACAAACATCGTATGCACGGCCTATGCTGACGACATGGGCATATTCATCCAAAACGAAGAAGAACTAGGAATAATCCAGCCTATCATGGAATCCTTCGAAAAGGCTTCAGGTGCCAAAACGAATCCGACGAAGACAGTGCTACTACCAATAGGCAACGGCAGACTGCGACCAGCGAGACAGTGGTACCGAGTGACAAACAACCATAGGGCACTCGGAGTGGAACTACAGCAGTGCCCTTTGAAAATGGCAGCACAAAACTGGCGCAGCGTCTTGAACACAACGAGAGGGCTCGTGAGGATACACGCGAACCGGAACCTGACGCTGAGCCAAAGAGTGCAGTTAGTAAACGAAACAATCCTGTCGAAAGCGTGGTACATGGCGCAAATACTATGTGCTCCGACGGAAATTGCGCGAGCGATAGGAAGTGCGGCGTACTACTTGCTGTGGAGGCGGGAAATCTTCAAGGTCTCCCAGGCGACGTGTTTCCTGTCAAGGGACGAAGGCGGACTTGGTCTGACTGACGTTAAGACGAAATGCGCGGCACTGCTTCTACACCGTGCGATGAAAATGGCAAACCAGAACAACAACAGTATAACGTCCAGCCTGATAAACCAATATAAACCTGAATCTGAAGAGGCTCCTGTAGACACTACGAACATACCATTCAAGTTGCGGCACATAAAACAGATGGCAATCGACAAGAGTTACATCACCGCGGTCGTTGCCAACCCACAGCAAAGAACGGCGAGGAACATCTACAGCGCTCTGAGGGGGAAGGCAAGAAAGTCCAAAATAGAGACGAGTTTTCCAGACCATGACTGGCCACAGGTCTGGAAGAATGTCTCGGAACGGACACTTCCTGAGCACGCCAGGGACACGTGGTATAAAATCATCCACAAAACAGTGCCGACAAACGAAAAACTGGCACGCATAAAAATGCGGGAATCCCCAAACTGCGAGCTCTGCAACCAGACCGACACCATCGAGCATCGTTTTGGCTGCAGAGAGAGCGGGGAAATATGGGCGGCAGCGAGAAAAATGATCGCCCACATCAACAGAACCGACGAGAGGGCGATACATGTCTCAGCTGTCACTGTCCCGGACGCGAAGCCTTTCCCCAAAGCGAAACGCCTGGCCACAATGTGGATCATCGCCATGACGGCACACGCCATCGTCACGAAACGGCAGACCGACAAGGCGCAGTTCCTCACGGACCTGTGGGAGGAACACAGGAGGGCCAAACAACGCTCCAAGTACCGAGAGACCTTCCAGAACTTCCTGCAGGTCCCGCTGGACGCCGCCTTCCGAGACGCCTTCAACACGACGTGACCGACGCCCTCCCACAACACCCACACCCCAGTCGCTGAGGACTTCGCCCACCAATCCCTCCAAAGCCCCGACGGCAAGAGTGGTGCATTGCGAAAGTGTTGTGAAAATGCGCGCAGAGTGAAAGTGGGTACGTGTAGCAGTGCCAAAGTGAGAGTGACGTGTGCCAATCATAGCCATACAGTGTCCAGTGCCCAATAGCCAAATAAAGCAGGCAAAAGGAAATGATCAGTTTTTAATTTAGTGCAAAGGATACAAGACGTGTTCCAAGGTAACAGCGAAATGTCAAACAGTGTATTTCATGTAATTAATGTGTACTCTCGCCATCTCCATTCAAGGTACGTTTTTTTTTCCCCTCTCTCTCTCTCTCTCTCTCTCTCTCTCTCTCTCTGTCTCTCTCTCTCTCTTCTATAATCATTTTTTTTGTTGTTGTTTTGTAGGTTTTTTTTGTGTTTGTCTGTGTTTATTCCTTTGATGTATCCGTGTGTATAGATATAGTTATATACATTTATAAAGTTCGGCGCATCATGTGCCAAAACGTTGCATACCCCTTTGCGATTTACAAAAATTCTAACTTTAGACTTTCTCTGCCCCAAATTTTCCGTGGAACTGTTGCGTCCACTCTCACACAGTACACTAAATAACTTCCCCATTCATCATTTATGCACATAGATGTTCTGGCCCATATTCTCCTTTAGCCTTTGGCAAACACATAGCGAACATGCCAAAATAGGTGTATTCAAATACCATACGGGGGAAAAAAAAAAAAAAACTTAAAATTAATTTAAATTCAATTTATAAAAAAAATCAAAGTAATGCAGTTTCTTTTTTATGTATAAAAAACCATAAACATTGAAGGGAAAAACTTATATAAAGGACACTCAGTGAATAAAAGTGTTGTAACTAAGCCAAGAGACTACTAAAAGAACAATCAGAACTGAAAACGAGAAAATATACAATTTCATGTAAAGATATGTAATTGTTAAAAATTGTAAATAAAAGTTTATATACGTTTAAAAAAAAAAAAAAAAGGTGCTGTTGGCTCCCCTTCATTTTCTCCTTTTTACGCCGCTATCCCTGCCAGCCCTCTTTTCATACTACCTTTCTTTTGCGACATACGTGCTTCCTTAAGCATTTTCAACGTGCTAGGAATGCCTTGAAAATAACGAAACACTACGAATCGACAGATGTGACCTGAAATGAGTCAGGGCCACCTACTGTTTCGTAGCAGTGCAAAACTCCACAGAAGGAAAAAAAAAAAAAAAAAAATGAAAATAAATGACTGTAATAAACATAACATACGATATGAATGGCCTCAGTTGGAAGAAGAATGTGCCAAGGAAGATTTCTTAAAAGTGCCTGAAGATAACAAAACGGTATGAACCGACAGATATGTTCTGAAATACGTCAGGGCTGCTTATTGTTTTGTAGCAGCGTACGACTGCAAACTTGTAAACAAAAATGTATCTTTCGTCGCTAGAAGAGAAGGATGCTTTGGCGACCCTCCTGTGCCTTGTGTCCCTGTTTTCGCACCTTTGCACAGGTCTACTGGCCGCAAACGGCGTCTCGGACACGCCCGTTAGGCCCACGGCCGTCTCGCAGATGTTTCTCGTGCTTGTGCTGTCATATGGGCCACGACCCGAGCGGCAGCGAGCGGCAGTCGAGCAAAGTCGGGACAAGTCGGGACGGAAGGGGAGAGGTGCGAATGCACTGCACAGATCACGCAAATACCTGGACGCGAGCCGCGCGGCGTGTGTCAGGTGAGGAAGCTGCCGGGGGCGCCCTCCAGCAGGACACTGCTACACCCCGCACAGCCCCCCGCCGGATAACGGGAACAAGATGCGTCGCCCGCGCCGCACGCACCAAGCGAAACGAATGACGGGCGGCGCACCGAGCAGCCGCGTGTCTCACGCAAGTGGCGGCGCGGCGCGCCCGCCAGTCCGGCAGACGCCTCTGAGACGCCGGACGCGCACTCGGCGCCGCCTTCGAGGCTCCAGCTGTTGCGGAAGGACGTGCTCTGCGTCAAATGTGTCACCGAAAACTGCGATTGTGTGTGTTGGGAGAAGAGGCAGAGGCGTCTTCTGTCGTGCGGCTACAGTATAAGGGCGCCAACGGCCATACCATGTTGAATACACCGGTTCTCGTCCGATCACCGAAGTTAAGCAACATCGGGCCCGGTTAGTACTTGGATGGGTGACCGCCTGGGAACACCGGGTGCTCGCACGCCTCGGATTCGGACCAAAATTCGGAAGAACAATCAAGAACGTCATTACAAATGCCACCTCAAAAATAACAGTAAACGGATGGACTTCCAAGTCAATAAGACTGGGAAGATCCGTCAGGCAAGGATGTCCATTATCGATGGCACTTTTCACAATAGCCCTCGACCCACTACTACGAAAACTAACAGCCGAAATCGGAGGATACACAATGGGTGCAACAAACATCGTATGCACGGCCTATGCTGACGACATGGGCATATTCATCCAAAACGAAGAAGAACTAGGAATAATCCAGCCTATCATGGAATCCTTCGAAAAGGCTTCAGGTGCCAAAACGAATCCGACGAAGACAGTGCTACTACCAATAGGCAACGGCAGACTGCGACCAGCGAGACAGTGGTACCGAGTGACAAACAACCATAGGGCACTCGGAGTGGAACTACAGCAGTGCCCTTTGAAAATGGCAGCACAAAACTGGCGCAGCGTCTTGAACACAACGAGAGGGCTCGTGAGGATACACGCGAACCGGAACCTGACGCTGAGCCAAAGAGTGCAGTTAGTAAACGAAACAATCCTGTCGAAAGCGTGGTACATGGCGCAAATACTATGTGCTCCGACGGAAATTGCGCGAGCGATAGGAAGTGCGGCGTACTACTTGCTGTGGAGGCGGGAAATCTTCAAGGTCTCCCAGGCGACGTGTTTCCTGTCAAGGGACGAAGGCGGACTTGGTCTGACTGACGTTAAGACGAAATGCGCGGCACTGCTTCTACACCGTGCGATGAAAATGGCAAACCAGAACAACAACAGTATAACGTCCAGCCTGATAAACCAATATAAACCTGAATCTGAAGAGGCTCCTGTAGACACTACGAACATACCATTCAAGTTGCGGCACATAAAACAGATGGCAATCGACAAGAGTTACATCACCGCGGTCGTTGCCAACCCACAGCAAAGAACGGCGAGGAACATCTACAGCGCTCTGAGGGGGAAGGCAAGAAAGTCCAAAATAGAGACGAGTTTTCCAGACCATGACTGGCCACAGGTCTGGAAGAATGTCTCGGAACGGACACTTCCTGAGCACGCCAGGGACACGTGGTATAAAATCATCCACAAAACAGTGCCGACAAACGAAAAACTGGCACGCATAAAAATGCGGGAATCCCCAAACTGCGAGCTCTGCAACCAGACCGACACCATCGAGCATCGTTTTGGCTGCAGAGAGAGCGGGGAAATATGGGCGGCAGCGAGAAAAATGATCGCCCACATCAACAGAACCGACGAGAGGGCGATACATGTCTCAGCTGTCACTGTCCCGGACGCGAAGCCTTTCCCCAAAGCGAAACGCCTGGCCACAATGTGGATCATCGCCATGACGGCACACGCCATCGTCACGAAACGGCAGACCGACAAGGCGCAGTTCCTCACGGACCTGTGGGAGGAACACAGGAGGGCCAAACAACGCTCCAAGTACCGAGAGACCTTCCAGAACTTCCTGCAGGTCCCGCTGGACGCCGCCTTCCGAGACGCCTTCAACACGACGTGACCGACGCCCTCCCACAACACCCACACCCCAGTCGCTGAGGACTTCGCCCACCAATCCCTCCAAAGCCCCGACGGCAAGAGTGGTGCATTGCGAAAGTGTTGTGAAAATGCGCGCAGAGTGAAAGTGGGTACGTGTAGCAGTGCCAAAGTGAGAGTGACGTGTGCCAATCATAGCCATACAGTGTCCAGTGCCCAATAGCCAAATAAAGCAGGCAAAAGGAAATGATCAGTTTTTAATTTAGTGCAAAGGATACAAGACGTGTTCCAAGGTAACAGCGAAATGTCAAACAGTGTATTTCATGTAATTAATGTGTACTCTCGCCATCTCCATTCAAGGTACGTTTTTTTTTCCCCTCTCTCTCTCTCTCTCTCTCTCTCTCTCTCTCTCTCTGTCTCTCTCTCTCTCTTCTATAATCATTTTTTTTGTTGTTGTTTTGTAGGTTTTTTTTGTGTTTGTCTGTGTTTATTCCTTTGATGTATCCGTGTGTATAGATATAGTTATATACATTTATAAAGTTCGGCGCATCATGTGCCAAAACGTTGCATACCCCTTTGCGATTTACAAAAATTCTAACTTTAGACTTTCTCTGCCCCAAATTTTCCGTGGAACTGTTGCGTCCACTCTCACACAGTACACTAAATAACTTCCCCATTCATCATTTATGCACATAGATGTTCTGGCCCATATTCTCCTTTAGCCTTTGGCAAACACATAGCGAACATGCCAAAATAGGTGTATTCAAATACCATACGGGGGGAAAAAAAAAAAAACTTAAAATTAATTTAAATTCAATTTATAAAAAAAATCAAAGTAATGCAGTTTCTTTTTTATGTATAAAAAACCATAAACATTGAAGGGAAAAACTTATATAAAGGACACTCAGTGAATAAAAGTGTTGTAACTAAGCCAAGAGACTACTAAAAGAACAATCAGAACTGAAAACGAGAAAATATACAATTTCATGTAAAGATATGTAATTGTTAAAAATTGTAAATAAAAGTTTATATACGTTTAAAAAAAAAAAAAAAAAAGGTGCTGTTGGCTCCCCTTCATTTTCTCCTTTTTACGCCGCTATCCCTGCCAGCCCTCTTTTCATACTACCTTTCTTTTGCGACATACGTGCTTCCTTAAGCATTTTCAACGTGCTAGGAATGCCTTGAAAATAACGAAACACTACGAATCGACAGATGTGACCTGAAATGAGTCAGGGCCACCTACTGTTTCGTAGCAGTGCAAAACTCCACAGAAGGAAAAAAAAAAAAAAAAATGAAAATAAATGACTGTAATAAACATAACATACGATATGAATGGCCTCAGTTGGAAGAAGAATGTGCCAAGGAAGATTTCTTAAAAGTGCCTGAAGATAACAAAACGGTATGAACCGACAGATATGTTCTGAAATACGTCAGGGCTGCTTATTGTTTTGTAGCAGCGTACGACTGCAAACTTGTAAACAAAAATGTATCTTTCGTCGCTAGAAGAGAAGGATGCTTTGGCGACCCTCCTGTGCCTTGTGTCCCTGTTTTCGCACCTTTGCACAGGTCTACTGGCCGCAAACGGCGTCTCGGACACGCCCGTTAGGCCCACGGCCGTCTCGCAGATGTTTCTCGTGCTTGTGCTGTCATATGGGCCACGACCCGAGCGGCAGCGAGCGGCAGTCGAGCAAAGTCGGGACAAGTCGGGACGGAAGGGGAGAGGTGCGAATGCACTGCACAGATCACGCAAATACCTGGACGCGAGCCGCGCGGCGTGTGTCAGGTGAGGAAGCTGCCGGGGGCGCCCTCCAGCAGGACACTGCTACACCCCGCACAGCCCCCCGCCGGATAACGGGAACAAGATGCGTCGCCCGCGCCGCACGCACCAAGCGAAACGAATGACGGGCGGCGCACCGAGCAGCCGCGTGTCTCACGCAAGTGGCGGCGCGGCGCGCCCGCCAGTCCGGCAGACGCCTCTGAGACGCCGGACGCGCACTCGGCGCCGCCTTCGAGGCTCCAGCTGTTGCGGAAGGACGTGCTCTGCGTCAAATGTGTCACCGAAAACTGCGATTGTGTGTGTTGGGAGAAGAGGCAGAGGCGTCTTCTGTCGTGCGGCTACAGTATAAGGGCGCCAACGGCCATACCATGTTGAATACACCGGTTCTCGTCCGATCACCGAAGTTAAGCAACATCGGGCCCGGTTAGTACTTGGATGGGTGACCGCCTGGGAACACCGGGTGCTCGCACGCCTCGGATTCGGACCAAAATTCGGAAGAACAATCAAGAACGTCATTACAAATGCCACCTCAAAAATAACAGTAAACGGATGGACTTCCAAGTCAATAAGACTGGGAAGATCCGTCAGGCAAGGATGTCCATTATCGATGGCACTTTTCACAATAGCCCTCGACCCACTACTACGAAAACTAACAGCCGAAATCGGAGGATACACAATGGGTGCAACAAACATCGTATGCACGGCCTATGCTGACGACATGGGCATATTCATCCAAAACGAAGAAGAACTAGGAATAATCCAGCCTATCATGGAATCCTTCGAAAAGGCTTCAGGTGCCAAAACGAATCCGACGAAGACAGTGCTACTACCAATAGGCAACGGCAGACTGCGACCAGCGAGACAGTGGTACCGAGTGACAAACAACCATAGGGCACTCGGAGTGGAACTACAGCAGTGCCCTTTGAAAATGGCAGCACAAAACTGGCGCAGCGTCTTGAACACAACGAGAGGGCTCGTGAGGATACACGCGAACCGGAACCTGACGCTGAGCCAAAGAGTGCAGTTAGTAAACGAAACAATCCTGTCGAAAGCGTGGTACATGGCGCAAATACTATGTGCTCCGACGGAAATTGCGCGAGCGATAGGAAGTGCGGCGTACTACTTGCTGTGGAGGCGGGAAATCTTCAAGGTCTCCCAGGCGACGTGTTTCCTGTCAAGGGACGAAGGCGGACTTGGTCTGACTGACGTTAAGACGAAATGCGCGGCACTGCTTCTACACCGTGCGATGAAAATGGCAAACCAGAACAACAACAGTATAACGTCCAGCCTGATAAACCAATATAAACCTGAATCTGAAGAGGCTCCTGTAGACACTACGAACATACCATTCAAGTTGCGGCACATAAAACAGATGGCAATCGACAAGAGTTACATCACCGCGGTCGTTGCCAACCCACAGCAAAGAACGGCGAGGAACATCTACAGCGCTCTGAGGGGGAAGGCAAGAAAGTCCAAAATAGAGACGAGTTTTCCAGACCATGACTGGCCACAGGTCTGGAAGAATGTCTCGGAACGGACACTTCCTGAGCACGCCAGGGACACGTGGTATAAAATCATCCACAAAACAGTGCCGACAAACGAAAAACTGGCACGCATAAAAATGCGGGAATCCCCAAACTGCGAGCTCTGCAACCAGACCGACACCATCGAGCATCGTTTTGGCTGCAGAGAGAGCGGGGAAATATGGGCGGCAGCGAGAAAAATGATCGCCCACATCAACAGAACCGACGAGAGGGCGATACATGTCTCAGCTGTCACTGTCCCAGACGCGAAGCCTTTCCCCAAAGCGAAACGCCTGGCCACAATGTGGATCATCGCCATGACGGCACACGCCATCGTCACGAAACGGCAGACCGACAAGGCGCAGTTCCTCACGGACCTGTGGGAGGAACACAGGAGGGCCAAACAACGCTCCAAGTACCGAGAGACCTTCCAGAACTTCCTGCAGGTCCCGCTGGACGCCGCCTTCCGAGACGCCTTCAACACGACGTGACCGACGCCCTCCCACAACACCCACACCCCAGTCGCTGAGGACTTCGCCCACCAATCCCTCCAAAGCCCCGACGGCAAGAGTGGTGCATTGCGAAAGTGTTGTGAAAATGCGCGCAGAGTGAAAGTGGGTACGTGTAGCAGTGCCAAAGTGAGAGTGACGTGTGCCAATCATAGCCATACAGTGTCCAGTGCCCAATAGCCAAATAAAGCAGGCAAAAGGAAATGATCAGTTTTTAATTTAGTGCAAAGGATACAAGACGTGTTCCAAGGTAACAGCGAAATGTCAAACAGTGTATTTCATGTAATTAATGTGTACTCTCGCCATCTCCATTCAAGGTACGTTTTTTTTTCCCCTCTCTCTCTCTCTCTCTCTCTCTCTCTCTCTCTCTCTCTGTCTCTCTCTCTCTCTTCTATAATCATTTTTTTTGTTGTTGTTTTGTAGGTTTTTTTTGTGTTTGTCTGTGTTTATTCCTTTGATGTATCCGTGTGTATAGATATAGTTATATACATTTATAAAGTTCGGCGCATCATGTGCCAAAACGTTGCATACCCCTTTGCGATTTACAAAAATTCTAACTTTAGACTTTCTCTGCCCCAAATTTTCCGTGGAACTGTTGCGTCCACTCTCACACAGTACACTAAATAACTTCCCCATTCATCATTTATGCACATAGATGTTCTGGCCCATATTCTCCTTTAGCCTTTGGCAAACACATAGCGAACATGCCAAAATAGGTGTATTCAAATACCATACGGGGGAAAAAAAAAAAACTTAAAATTAATTTAAATTCAATTTATAAAAAAAATCAAAGTAATGCAGTTTCTTTTTTATGTATAAAAAACCATAAACATTGAAGGGAAAAACTTATATAAAGGACACTCAGTGAATAAAAGTGTTGTAACTAAGCCAAGAGACTACTAAAAGAACAATCAGAACTGAAAACGAGAAAATATACAATTTCATGTAAAGATATGTAATTGTTAAAAATTGTAAATAAAAGTTTATATACGTTTAAAAAAAAAAAAAAAAAAGGTGCTGTTGGCTCCCCTTCATTTTCTCCTTTTTACGCCGCTATCCCTGCCAGCCCTCTTTTCATACTACCTTTCTTTTGCGACATACGTGCTTCCTTAAGCATTTTCAACGTGCTAGGAATGCCTTGAAAATAACGAAACACTACGAATCGACAGATGTGACCTGAAATGAGTCAGGGCCACCTACTGTTTCGTAGCAGTGCAAAACTCCACAGAAGGAAAAAAAAAAAAAAAAATGAAAATAAATGACTGTAATAAACATAACATACGATATGAATGGCCTCAGTTGGAAGAAGAATGTGCCAAGGAAGATTTCTTAAAAGTGCCTGAAGATAACAAAACGGTATGAACCGACAGATATGTTCTGAAATACGTCAGGGCTGCTTATTGTTTTGTAGCAGCGTACGACTGCAAACTTGTAAACAAAAATGTATCTTTCGTCGCTAGAAGAGAAGGATGCTTTGGCGACCCTCCTGTGCCTTGTGTCCCTGTTTTCGCACCTTTGCACAGGTCTACTGGCCGCAAACGGCGTCTCGGACACGCCCGTTAGGCCCACGGCCGTCTCGCAGATGTTTCTCGTGCTTGTGCTGTCATATGGGCCACGACCCGAGCGGCAGCGAGCGGCAGTCGAGCAAAGTCGGGACAAGTCGGGACGGAAGGGGAGAGGTGCGAATGCACTGCACAGATCACGCAAATACCTGGACGCGAGCCGCGCGGCGTGTGTCAGGTGAGGAAGCTGCCGGGGGCGCCCTCCAGCAGGACACTGCTACACCCCGCACAGCCCCCCGCCGGATAACGGGAACAAGATGCGTCGCCCGCGCCGCACGCACCAAGCGAAACGAATGACGGGCGGCGCACCGAGCAGCCGCGTGTCTCACGCAAGTGGCGGCGCGGCGCGCCCGCCAGTCCGGCAGACGCCTCTGAGACGCCGGACGCGCACTCGGCGCCGCCTTCGAGGCTCCAGCTGTTGCGGAAGGACGTGCTCTGCGTCAAATGTGTCACCGAAAACTGCGATTGTGTGTGTTGGGAGAAGAGGCAGAGGCGTCTTCTGTCGTGCGGCTACAGTATAAGGGCACCAACGGCCATACCATGTTGAATACACCGGTTCTCGTCCGATCACCGAAGTTAAGCAACATCGGGCCCGGTTAGTACTTGGATGGGTGACCGCCTGGGAACACCGGGTGCTCGCACGCCTCGGATTCGGACCAAAATTCGGAAGAACAATCAAGAACGTCATTACAAATGCCACCTCAAAAATAACAGTAAACGGATGGACTTCCAAGTCAATAAGACTGGGAAGATCCGTCAGGCAAGGATGTCCATTATCGATGGCACTTTTCACAATAGCCCTCGACCCACTACTACGAAAACTAACAGCCGAAATCGGAGGATACACAATGGGTGCAACAAACATCGTATGCACGGCCTATGCTGACGACATGGGCATATTCATCCAAAACGAAGAAGAACTAGGAATAATCCAGCCTATCATGGAATCCTTCGAAAAGGCTTCAGGTGCCAAAACGAATCCGACGAAGACAGTGCTACTACCAATAGGCAACGGCAGACTGCGACCAGCGAGACAGTGGTACCGAGTGACAAACAACCATAGGGCACTCGGAGTGGAACTACAGCAGTGCCCTTTGAAAATGGCAGCACAAAACTGGCGCAGCGTCTTGAACACAACGAGAGGGCTCGTGAGGATACACGCGAACCGGAACCTGACGCTGAGCCAAAGAGTGCAGTTAGTAAACGAAACAATCCTGTCGAAAGCGTGGTACATGGCGCAAATACTATGTGCTCCGACGGAAATTGCGCGAGCGATAGGAAGTGCGGCGTACTACTTGCTGTGGAGGCGGGAAATCTTCAAGGTCTCCCAGGCGACGTGTTTCCTGTCAAGGGACGAAGGCGGACTTGGTCTGACTGACGTTAAGACGAAATGCGCGGCACTGCTTCTACACCGTGCGATGAAAATGGCAAACCAGAACAACAACAGTATAACGTCCAGCCTGATAAACCAATATAAACCTGAATCTGAAGAGGCTCCTGTAGACACTACGAACATACCATTCAAGTTGCGGCACATAAAACAGATGGCAATCGACAAGAGTTACATCACCGCGGTCGTTGCCAACCCACAGCAAAGAACGGCGAGGAACATCTACAGCGCTCTGAGGGGGAAGGCAAGAAAGTCCAAAATAGAGACGAGTTTTCCAGACCATGACTGGCCACAGGTCTGGAAGAATGTCTCGGAACGGACACTTCCTGAGCACGCCAGGGACACGTGGTATAAAATCATCCACAAAACAGTGCCGACAAACGAAAAACTGGCACGCATAAAAATGCGGGAATCCCCAAACTGCGAGCTCTGCAACCAGACCGACACCATCGAGCATCGTTTTGGCTGCAGAGAGAGCGGGGAAATATGGGCGGCAGCGAGAAAAATGATCGCCCACATCAACAGAACCGACGAGAGGGCGATACATGTCTCAGCTGTCACTGTCCCGGACGCGAAGCCTTTCCCCAAAGCGAAACGCCTGGCCACAATGTGGATCATCGCCATGACGGCACACGCCATCGTCACGAAACGGCAGACCGACAAGGCGCAGTTCCTCACGGACCTGTGGGAGGAACACAGGAGGGCCAAACAACGCTCCAAGTACCGAGAGACCTTCCAGAACTTCCTGCAGGTCCCGCTGGACGCCGCCTTCCGAGACGCCTTCAACACGACGTGACCGACGCCCTCCCACAACACCCACACCCCAGTCGCTGAGGACTTCGCCCACCAATCCCTCCAAAGCCCCGACGGCAAGAGTGGTGCATTGCGAAAGTGTTGTGAAAATGCGCGCAGAGTGAAAGTGGGTACGTGTAGCAGTGCCAAAGTGAGAGTGACGTGTGCCAATCATAGCCATACAGTGTCCAGTGCCCAATAGCCAAATAAAGCAGGCAAAAGGAAATGATCAGTTTTTAATTTAGTGCAAAGGATACAAGACGTGTTCCAAGGTAACAGCGAAATGTCAAACAGTGTATTTCATGTAATTAATGTGTACTCTCGCCATCTCCATTCAAGGTACGTTTTTTTTTCCCCTCTCTCTCTCTCTCTCTCTCTCTCTCTCTCTCTCTCTCTGTCTCTCTCTCTCTCTTCTATAATCATTTTTTTTGTTGTTGTTTTGTAGGTTTTTTTTGTGTTTGTCTGTGTTTATTCCTTTGATGTATCCGTGTGTATAGATATAGTTATATACATTTATAAAGTTCGGCGCATCATGTGCCAAAACGTTGCATACCCCTTTGCGATTTACAAAAATTCTAACTTTAGACTTTCTCTGCCCCAAATTTTCCGTGGAACTGTTGCGTCCACTCTCACACAGTACACTAAATAACTTCCCCATTCATCATTTATGCACATAGATGTTCTGGCCCATATTCTCCTTTAGCCTTTGGCAAACACATAGCGAACATGCCAAAATAGGTGTATTCAAATACCATACGGGGAAAAAAAAAAAAAAACTTAAAATTAATTTAAATTCAATTTATAAAAAAAATCAAAGTAATGCAGTTTCTTTTTTATGTATAAAAAACCATAAACATTGAAGGGAAAAACTTATATAAAGGACACTCAGTGAATAAAAGTGTTGTAACTAAGCCAAGAGACTACTAAAAGAACAATCAGAACTGAAAACGAGAAAATATACAATTTCATGTAAAGATATGTAATTGTTAAAAATTGTAAATAAAAGTTTATATACGTTTAAAAAAAAAAAAAAAAAGGTGCTGTTGGCTCCCCTTCATTTTCTCCTTTTTACGCCGCTATCCCTGCCAGCCCTCTTTTCATACTACCTTTCTTTTGCGACATACGTGCTTCCTTAAGCATTTTCAACGTGCTAGGAATGCCTTGAAAATAACGAAACACTACGAATCGACAGATGTGACCTGAAATGAGTCAGGGCCACCTACTGTTTCGTAGCAGTGCAAAACTCCACAGAAGGAAAAAAAAAAAAAAAAAATGAAAATAAATGACTGTAATAAACATAACATACGATATGAATGGCCTCAGTTGGAAGAAGAATGTGCCAAGGAAGATTTCTTAAAAGTGCCTGAAGATAACAAAACGGTATGAACCGACAGATATGTTCTGAAATACGTCAGGGCTGCTTATTGTTTTGTAGCAGCGTACGACTGCAAACTTGTAAACAAAAATGTATCTTTCGTCGCTAGAAGAGAAGGATGCTTTGGCGACCCTCCTGTGCCTTGTGTCCCTGTTTTCGCACCTTTGCACAGGTCTACTGGCCGCAAACGGCGTCTCGGACACGCCCGTTAGGCCCACGGCCGTCTCGCAGATGTTTCTCGTGCTTGTGCTGTCATATGGGCCACGACCCGAGCGGCAGCGAGCGGCAGTCGAGCAAAGTCGGGACAAGTCGGGACGGAAGGGGAGAGGTGCGAATGCACTGCACAGATCACGCAAATACCTGGACGCGAGCCGCGCGGCGTGTGTCAGGTGAGGAAGCTGCCGGGGGCGCCCTCCAGCAGGACACTGCTACACCCCGCACAGCCCCCCGCCGGATAACGGGAACAAGATGCGTCGCCCGCGCCGCACGCACCAAGCGAAACGAATGACGGGCGGCGCACCGAGCAGCCGCGTGTCTCACGCAAGTGGCGGCGCGGCGCGCCCGCCAGTCCGGCAGACGCCTCTGAGACGCCGGACGCGCACTCGGCGCCGCCTTCGAGGCTCCAGCTGTTGCGGAAGGACGTGCTCTGCGTCAAATGTGTCACCGAAAACTGCGATTGTGTGTGTTGGGAGAAGAGGCAGAGGCGTCTTCTGTCGTGCGGCTACAGTATAAGGGCGCCAACGGCCATACCATGTTGAATACACCGGTTCTCGTCCGATCACCGAAGTTAAGCAACATCGGGCCCGGTTAGTACTTGGATGGGTGACCGCCTGGGAACACCGGGTGCTCGCACGCCTCGGATTCGGACCAAAATTCGGAAGAACAATCAAGAACGTCATTACAAATGCCACCTCAAAAATAACAGTAAACGGATGGACTTCCAAGTCAATAAGACTGGGAAGATCCGTCAGGCAAGGATGTCCATTATCGATGGCACTTTTCACAATAGCCCTCGACCCACTACTACGAAAACTAACAGCCGAAATCGGAGGATACACAATGGGTGCAACAAACATCGTATGCACGGCCTATGCTGACGACATGGGCATATTCATCCAAAACGAAGAAGAACTAGGAATAATCCAGCCTATCATGGAATCCTTCGAAAAGGTTTCAGGTGCCAAAACGAATCCGACGAAGACAGTGCTACTACCAATAGGCAACGGCAGACTGCGACCAGCGAGACAGTGGTACCGAGTGACAAACAACCATAGGGCACTCGGAGTGGAACTACAGCAGTGCCCTTTGAAAATGGCAGCACAAAACTGGCGCAGCGTCTTGAACACAACGAGAGGGCTCGTGAGGATACACGCGAACCGGAACCTGACGCTGAGCCAAAGAGTGCAGTTAGTAAACGAAACAATCCTGTCGAAAGCGTGGTACATGGCGCAAATACTATGTGCTCCGACGGAAATTGCGCGAGCGATAGGAAGTGCGGCGTACTACTTGCTGTGGAGGCGGGAAATCTTCAAGGTCTCCCAGGCGACGTGTTTCCTGTCAAGGGACGAAGGCGGACTTGGTCTGACTGACGTTAAGACGAAATGCGCGGCACTGCTTCTACACCGTGCGATGAAAATGGCAAACCAGAACAACAACAGTATAACGTCCAGCCTGATAAACCAATATAAACCTGAATCTGAAGAGGCTCCTGTAGACACTACGAACATACCATTCAAGTTGCGGCACATAAAACAGATGGCAATCGACAAGAGTTACATCACCGCGGTCGTTGCCAACCCACAGCAAAGAACGGCGAGGAACATCTACAGCGCTCTGAGGGGGAAGGCAAGAAAGTCCAAAATAGAGACGAGTTTTCCAGACCATGACTGGCCACAGGTCTGGAAGAATGTCTCGGAACGGACACTTCCTGAGCACGCCAGGGACACGTGGTATAAAATCATCCACAAAACAGTGCCGACAAACGAAAAACTGGCACGCATAAAAATGCGGGAATCCCCAAACTGCGAGCTCTGCAACCAGACCGACACCATCGAGCATCGTTTTGGCTGCAGAGAGAGCGGGGAAATATGGGCGGCAGCGAGAAAAATGATCGCCCACATCAACAGAACCGACGAGAGGGCGATACATGTCTCAGCTGTCACTGTCCCGGACGCGAAGCCTTTCCCCAAAGCGAAACGCCTGGCCACAATGTGGATCATCGCCATGACGGCACACGCCATCGTCACGAAACGGCAGACCGACAAGGCGCAGTTCCTCACGGACCTGTGGGAGGAACACAGGAGGGCCAAACAACGCTCCAAGTACCGAGAGACCTTCCAGAACTTCCTGCAGGTCCCGCTGGACGCCGCCTTCCGAGACGCCTTCAACACGACGTGACCGACGCCCTCCCACAACACCCACACCCCAGTCGCTGAGGACTTCGCCCACCAATCCCTCCAAAGCCCCGACGGCAAGAGTGGTGCATTGCGAAAGTGTTGTGAAAATGCGCGCAGAGTGAAAGTGGGTACGTGTAGCAGTGCCAAAGTGAGAGTGACGTGTGCCAATCATAGCCATACAGTGTCCAGTGCCCAATAGCCAAATAAAGCAGGCAAAAGGAAATGATCAGTTTTTAATTTAGTGCAAAGGATACAAGACGTGTTCCAAGGTAACAGCGAAATGTCAAACAGTGTATTTCATGTAATTAATGTGTACTCTCGCCATCTCCATTCAAGGTACGTTTTTTTTTCCCCTCTCTCTCTCTCTCTCTCTCTCTCTCTCTCTCTCTCTCTGTCTCTCTCTCTCTCTTCTATAATCATTTTTTTTGTTGTTGTTTTGTAGGTTTTTTTTGTGTTTGTCTGTGTTTATTCCTTTGATGTATCCGTGTGTATAGATATAGTTATATACATTTATAAAGTTCGGCGCATCATGTGCCAAAACGTTGCATACCCCTTTGCGATTTACAAAAATTCTAACTTTAGACTTTCTCTGCCCCAAATTTTCCGTGGAACTGTTGCGTCCACTCTCACACAGTACACTAAATAACTTCCCCATTCATCATTTATGCACATAGATGTTCTGGCCCATATTCTCCTTTAGCCTTTGGCAAACACATAGCGAACATGCCAAAATAGGTGTATTCAAATACCATACGGGGGAAAAAAAAAAAAAAACTTAAAATTAATTTAAATTCAATTTATAAAAAAAATCAAAGTAATGCAGTTTCTTTTTTATGTATAAAAAACCATAAACATTGAAGGGAAAAACTTATATAAAGGACACTCAGTGAATAAAAGTGTTGTAACTAAGCCAAGAGACTACTAAAAGAACAATCAGAACTGAAAACGAGAAAATATACAATTTCATGTAAAGATATGTAATTGTTAAAAATTGTAAATAAAAGTTTATATACGTTTAAAAAAAAAAAAAAAAAGGTGCTGTTGGCTCCCCTTCATTTTCTCCTTTTTACGCCGCTATCCCTGCCAGCCCTCTTTTCATACTACCTTTCTTTTGCGACATACGTGCTTCCTTAAGCATTTTCAACGTGCTAGGAATGCCTTGAAAATAACGAAACACTACGAATCGACAGATGTGACCTGAAATGAGTCAGGGCCACCTACTGTTTCGTAGCAGTGCAAAACTCCACAGAAGGAAAAAAAAAAAAAAAAATGAAAATAAATGACTGTAATAAACATAACATACGATATGAATGGCCTCAGTTGGAAGAAGAATGTGCCAAGGAAGATTTCTTAAAAGTGCCTGAAGATAACAAAACGGTATGAACCGACAGATATGTTCTGAAATACGTCAGGGCTGCTTATTGTTTTGTAGCAGCGTACGACTGCAAACTTGTAAACAAAAATGTATCTTTCGTCGCTAGAAGAGAAGGATGCTTTGGCGACCCTCCTGTGCCTTGTGTCCCTGTTTTCGCACCTTTGCACAGGTCTACTGGCCGCAAACGGCGTCTCGGACACGCCCGTTAGGCCCACGGCCGTCTCGCAGATGTTTCTCGTGCTTGTGCTGTCATATGGGCCACGACCCGAGCGGCAGCGAGCGGCAGTCGAGCAAAGTCGGGACAAGTCGGGACGGAAGGGGAGAGGTGCGAATGCACTGCACAGATCACGCAAATACCTGGACGCGAGCCGCGCGGCGTGTGTCAGGTGAGGAAGCTGCCGGGGGCGCCCTCCAGCAGGACACTGCTACACCCCGCACAGCCCCCCGCCGGATAACGGGAACAAGATGCGTCGCCCGCGCCGCACGCACCAAGCGAAACGAATGACGGGCGGCGCACCGAGCAGCCGCGTGTCTCACGCAAGTGGCGGCGCGGCGCGCCCGCCAGTCCGGCAGACGCCTCTGAGACGCCGGACGCGCACTCGGCGCCGCCTTCGAGGCTCCAGCTGTTGCGGAAGGACGTGCTCTGCGTCAAATGTGTCACCGAAAACTGCGATTGTGTGTGTTGGGAGAAGAGGCAGAGGCGTCTTCTGTCGTGCGGCTACAGTATAAGGGCGCCAACGGCCATACCATGTTGAATACACCGGTTCTCGTCCGATCACCGAAGTTAAGCAACATCGGGCCCGGTTAGTACTTGGATGGGTGACCGCCTGGGAACACCGGGTGCTCGCACGCCTCGGATTCGGACCAAAATTCGGAAGAACAATCAAGAACGTCATTACAAATGCCACCTCAAAAATAACAGTAAACGGATGGACTTCCAAGTCAATAAGACTGGGAAGATCCGTCAGGCAAGGATGTCCATTATCGATGGCACTTTTCACAATAGCCCTCGACCCACTACTACGAAAACTAACAGCCGAAATCGGAGGATACACAATGGGTGCAACAAACATCGTATGCACGGCCTATGCTGACGACATGGGCATATTCATCCAAAACGAAGAAGAACTAGGAATAATCCAGCCTATCATGGAATCCTTCGAAAAGGTTTCAGGTGCCAAAACGAATCCGACGAAGACAGTGCTACTACCAATAGGCAACGGCAGACTGCGACCAGCGAGACAGTGGTACCGAGTGACAAACAACCATAGGGCACTCGGAGTGGAACTACAGCAGTGCCCTTTGAAAATGGCAGCACAAAACTGGCGCAGCGTCTTGAACACAACGAGAGGGCTCGTGAGGATACACGCGAACCGGAACCTGACGCTGAGCCAAAGAGTGCAGTTAGTAAACGAAACAATCCTGTCGAAAGCGTGGTACATGGCGCAAATACTATGTGCTCCGACGGAAATTGCGCGAGCGATAGGAAGTGCGGCGTACTACTTGCTGTGGAGGCGGGAAATCTTCAAGGTCTCCCAGGCGACGTGTTTCCTGTCAAGGGACGAAGGCGGACTTGGTCTGACTGACGTTAAGACGAAATGCGCGGCACTGCTTCTACACCGTGCGATGAAAATGGCAAACCAGAACAACAACAGTATAACGTCCAGCCTGATAAACCAATATAAACCTGAATCTGAAGAGGCTCCTGTAGACACTACGAACATACCATTCAAGTTGCGGCACATAAAACAGATGGCAATCGACAAGAGTTACATCACCGCGGTCGTTGCCAACCCACAGCAAAGAACGGCGAGGAACATCTACAGCGCTCTGAGGGGGAAGGCAAGAAAGTCCAAAATAGAGACGAGTTTTCCAGACCATGACTGGCCACAGGTCTGGAAGAATGTCTCGGAACGGACACTTCCTGAGCACGCCAGGGACACGTGGTATAAAATCATCCACAAAACAGTGCCGACAAACGAAAAACTGGCACGCATAAAAATGCGGGAATCCCCAAACTGCGAGCTCTGCAACCAGACCGACACCATCGAGCATCGTTTTGGCTGCAGAGAGAGCGGGGAAATATGGGCGGCAGCGAGAAAAATGATCGCCCACATCAACAGAACCGACGAGAGGGCGATACATGTCTCAGCTGTCACTGTCCCGGACGCGAAGCCTTTCCCCAAAGCGAAACGCCTGGCCACAATGTGGATCATCGCCATGACGGCACACGCCATCGTCACGAAACGGCAGACCGACAAGGCGCAGTTCCTCACGGACCTGTGGGAGGAACACAGGAGGGCCAAACAACGCTCCAAGTACCGAGAGACCTTCCAGAACTTCCTGCAGGTCCCGCTGGACGCCGCCTTCCGAGACGCCTTCAACACGACGTGACCGACGCCCTCCCACAACACCCACACCCCAGTCGCTGAGGACTTCGCCCACCAATCCCTCCAAAGCCCCGACGGCAAGAGTGGTGCATTGCGAAAGTGTTGTGAAAATGCGCGCAGAGTGAAAGTGGGTACGTGTAGCAGTGCCAAAGTGAGAGTGACGTGTGCCAATCATAGCCATACAGTGTCCAGTGCCCAATAGCCAAATAAAGCAGGCAAAAGGAAATGATCAGTTTTTAATTTAGTGCAAAGGATACAAGACGTGTTCCAAGGTAACAGCGAAATGTCAAACAGTGTATTTCATGTAATTAATGTGTACTCTCGCCATCTCCATTCAAGGTACGTTTTTTTTTCCCCTCTCTCTCTCTCTCTCTCTCTCTCTCTCTCTCTCTCTCTGTCTCTCTCTCTCTCTTCTATAATCATTTTTTTTGTTGTTGTTTTGTAGGTTTTTTTTGTGTTTGTCTGTGTTTATTCCTTTGATGTATCCGTGTGTATAGATATAGTTATATACATTTATAAAGTTCGGCGCATCATGTGCCAAAACGTTGCATACCCCTTTGCGATTTACAAAAATTCTAACTTTAGACTTTCTCTGCCCCAAATTTTCCGTGGAACTGTTGCGTCCACTCTCACACAGTACACTAAATAACTTCCCCATTCATCATTTATGCACATAGATGTTCTGGCCCATATTCTCCTTTAGCCTTTGGCAAACACATAGCGAACATGCCAAAATAGGTGTATTCAAATACCATACGGGGGAAAAAAAAAAAAAAACTTAAAATTAATTTAAATTCAATTTATAAAAAAAATCAAAGTAATGCAGTTTCTTTTTTATGTATAAAAAACCATAAACATTGAAGGGAAAAACTTATATAAAGGACACTCAGTGAATAAAAGTGTTGTAACTAAGCCAAGAGACTACTAAAAGAACAATCAGAACTGAAAACGAGAAAATATACAATTTCATGTAAAGATATGTAATTGTTAAAAATTGTAAATAAAAGTTTATATACGTTTAAAAAAAAAAAAAAAAAGGTGCTGTTGGCTCCCCTTCATTTTCTCCTTTTTACGCCGCTATCCCTGCCAGCCCTCTTTTCATACTACCTTTCTTTTGCGACATACGTGCTTCCTTAAGCATTTTCAACGTGCTAGGAATGCCTTGAAAATAACGAAACACTACGAATCGACAGATGTGACCTGAAATGAGTCAGGGCCACCTACTGTTTCGTAGCAGTGCAAAACTCCACAGAAGGAAAAAAAAAAAAAAAAAAATGAAAATAAATGACTGTAATAAACATAACATACGATATGAATGGCCTCAGTTGGAAGAAGAATGTGCCAAGGAAGATTTCTTAAAAGTGCCTGAAGATAACAAAACGGTATGAACCGACAGATATGTTCTGAAATACGTCAGGGCTGCTTATTGTTTTGTAGCAGCGTACGACTGCAAACTTGTAAACAAAAATGTATCTTTCGTCGCTAGAAGAGAAGGATGCTTTGGCGACCCTCCTGTGCCTTGTGTCCCTGTTTTCGCACCTTTGCACAGGTCTACTGGCCGCAAACGGCGTCTCGGACACGCCCGTTAGGCCCACGGCCGTCTCGCAGATGTTTCTCGTGCTTGTGCTGTCATATGGGCCACGACCCGAGCGGCAGCGAGCGGCAGTCGAGCAAAGTCGGGACAAGTCGGGACGGAAGGGGAGAGGTGCGAATGCACTGCACAGATCACGCAAATACCTGGACGCGAGCCGCGCGGCGTGTGTCAGGTGAGGAAGCTGCCGGGGGCGCCCTCCAGCAGGACACTGCTACACCCCGCACAGCCCCCCGCCGGATAACGGGAACAAGATGCGTCGCCCGCGCCGCACGCACCAAGCGAAACGAATGACGGGCGGCGCACCGAGCAGCCGCGTGTCTCACGCAAGTGGCGGCGCGGCGCGCCCGCCAGTCCGGCAGACGCCTCTGAGACGCCGGACGCGCACTCGGCGCCGCCTTCGAGGCTCCAGCTGTTGCGGAAGGACGTGCTCTGCGTCAAATGTGTCACCGAAAACTGCGATTGTGTGTGTTGGGAGAAGAGGCAGAGGCGTCTTCTGTCGTGCGGCTACAGTATAAGGGCGCCAACGGCCATACCATGTTGAATACACCGGTTCTCGTCCGATCACCGAAGTTAAGCAACATCGGGCCCGGTTAGTACTTGGATGGGTGACCGCCTGGGAACACCGGGTGCTCGCACGCCTCGGATTCGGACCAAAATTCGGAAGAACAATCAAGAACGTCATTACAAATGCCACCTCAAAAATAACAGTAAACGGATGGACTTCCAAGTCAATAAGACTGGGAAGATCCGTCAGGCAAGGATGTCCATTATCGATGGCACTTTTCACAATAGCCCTCGACCCACTACTACGAAAACTAACAGCCGAAATCGGAGGATACACAATGGGTGCAACAAACATCGTATGCACGGCCTATGCTGACGACATGGGCATATTCATCCAAAACGAAGAAGAACTAGGAATAATCCAGCCTATCATGGAATCCTTCGAAAAGGCTTCAGGTGCCAAAACGAATCCGACGAAGACAGTGCTACTACCAATAGGCAACGGCAGACTGCGACCAGCGAGACAGTGGTACCGAGTGACAAACAACCATAGGGCACTCGGAGTGGAACTACAGCAGTGCCCTTTGAAAATGGCAGCACAAAACTGGCGCAGCGTCTTGAACACAACGAGAGGGCTCGTGAGGATACACGCGAACCGGAACCTGACGCTGAGCCAAAGAGTGCAGTTAGTAAACGAAACAATCCTGTCGAAAGCGTGGTACATGGCGCAAATACTATGTGCTCCGACGGAAATTGCGCGAGCGATAGGAAGTGCGGCGTACTACTTGCTGTGGAGGCGGGAAATCTTCAAGGTCTCCCAGGCGACGTGTTTCCTGTCAAGGGACGAAGGCGGACTTGGTCTGACTGACGTTAAGACGAAATGCGCGGCACTGCTTCTACACCGTGCGATGAAAATGGCAAACCAGAACAACAACAGTATAACGTCCAGCCTGATAAACCAATATAAACCTGAATCTGAAGAGGCTCCTGTAGACACTACGAACATACCATTCAAGTTGCGGCACATAAAACAGATGGCAATCGACAAGAGTTACATCACCGCGGTCGTTGCCAACCCACAGCAAAGAACGGCGAGGAACATCTACAGCGCTCTGAGGGGGAAGGCAAGAAAGTCCAAAATAGAGACGAGTTTTCCAGACCATGACTGGCCACAGGTCTGGAAGAATGTCTCGGAACGGACACTTCCTGAGCACGCCAGGGACACGTGGTATAAAATCATCCACAAAACAGTGCCGACAAACGAAAAACTGGCACGCATAAAAATGCGGGAATCCCCAAACTGCGAGCTCTGCAACCAGACCGACACCATCGAGCATCGTTTTGGCTGCAGAGAGAGCGGGGAAATATGGGCGGCAGCGAGAAAAATGATCGCCCACATCAACAGAACCGACGAGAGGGCGATACATGTCTCAGCTGTCACTGTCCCGGACGCGAAGCCTTTCCCCAAAGCGAAACGCCTGGCCACAATGTGGATCATCGCCATGACGGCACACGCCATCGTCACGAAACGGCAGACCGACAAGGCGCAGTTCCTCACGGACCTGTGGGAGGAACACAGGAGGGCCAAACAACGCTCCAAGTACCGAGAGACCTTCCAGAACTTCCTGCAGGTCCCGCTGGACGCCGCCTTCCGAGACGCCTTCAACACGACGTGACCGACGCCCTCCCACAACACCCACACCCCAGTCGCTGAGGACTTCGCCCACCAATCCCTCCAAAGCCCCGACGGCAAGAGTGGTGCATTGCGAAAGTGTTGTGAAAATGCGCGCAGAGTGAAAGTGGGTACGTGTAGCAGTGCCAAAGTGAGAGTGACGTGTGCCAATCATAGCCATACAGTGTCCAGTGCCCAATAGCCAAATAAAGCAGGCAAAAGGAAATGATCAGTTTTTAATTTAGTGCAAAGGATACAAGACGTGTTCCAAGGTAACAGCGAAATGTCAAACAGTGTATTTCATGTAATTAATGTGTACTCTCGCCATCTCCATTCAAGGTACGTTTTTTTTTCCCCTCTCTCTCTCTCTCTCTCTCTCTCTCTCTCTCTCTCTCTGTCTCTCTCTCTCTCTTCTATAATCATTTTTTTTGTTGTTGTTTTGTAGGTTTTTTTTGTGTTTGTCTGTGTTTATTCCTTTGATGTATCCGTGTGTATAGATATAGTTATATACATTTATAAAGTTCGGCGCATCATGTGCCAAAACGTTGCATACCCCTTTGCGATTTACAAAAATTCTAACTTTAGACTTTCTCTGCCCCAAATTTTCCGTGGAACTGTTGCGTCCACTCTCACACAGTACACTAAATAACTTCCCCATTCATCATTTATGCACATAGATGTTCTGGCCCATATTCTCCTTTAGCCTTTGGCAAACACATAGCGAACATGCCAAAATAGGTGTATTCAAATACCATACGGGGGAAAAAAAAAAAAAAACTTAAAATTAATTTAAATTCAATTTATAAAAAAAATCAAAGTAATGCAGTTTCTTTTTTATGTATAAAAAACCATAAACATTGAAGGGAAAAACTTATATAAAGGACACTCAGTGAATAAAAGTGTTGTAACTAAGCCAAGAGACTACTAAAAGAACAATCAGAACTGAAAACGAGAAAATATACAATTTCATGTAAAGATATGTAATTGTTAAAAATTGTAAATAAAAGTTTATATACGTTTAAAAAAAAAAAAAAAAAGGTGCTGTTGGCTCCCCTTCATTTTCTCCTTTTTACGCCGCTATCCCTGCCAGCCCTCTTTTCATACTACCTTTCTTTTGCGACATACGTGCTTCCTTAAGCATTTTCAACGTGCTAGGAATGCCTTGAAAATAACGAAACACTACGAATCGACAGATGTGACCTGAAATGAGTCAGGGCCACCTACTGTTTCGTAGCAGTGCAAAACTCCACAGAAGGAAAAAAAAAAAAAAAAATGAAAATAAATGACTGTAATAAACATAACATACGATATGAATGGCCTCAGTTGGAAGAAGAATGTGCCAAGGAAGATTTCTTAAAAGTGCCTGAAGATAACAAAACGGTATGAACCGACAGATATGTTCTGAAATACGTCAGGGCTGCTTATTGTTTTGTAGCAGCGTACGACTGCAAACTTGTAAACAAAAATGTATCTTTCGTCGCTAGAAGAGAAGGATGCTTTGGCGACCCTCCTGTGCCTTGTGTCCCTGTTTTCGCACCTTTGCACAGGTCTACTGGCCGCAAACGGCGTCTCGGACACGCCCGTTAGGCCCACGGCCGTCTCGCAGATGTTTCTCGTGCTTGTGCTGTCATATGGGCCACGACCCGAGCGGCAGCGAGCGGCAGTCGAGCAAAGTCGGGACAAGTCGGGACGGAAGGGGAGAGGTGCGAATGCACTGCACAGATCACGCAAATACCTGGACGCGAGCCGCGCGGCGTGTGTCAGGTGAGGAAGCTGCCGGGGGCGCCCTCCAGCAGGACACTGCTACACCCCGCACAGCCCCCCGCCGGATAACGGGAACAAGATGCGTCGCCCGCGCCGCACGCACCAAGCGAAACGAATGACGGGCGGCGCACCGAGCAGCCGCGTGTCTCACGCAAGTGGCGGCGCGGCGCGCCCGCCAGTCCGGCAGACGCCTCTGAGACGCCGGACGCGCACTCGGCGCCGCCTTCGAGGCTCCAGCTGTTGCGGAAGGACGTGCTCTGCGTCAAATGTGTCACCGAAAACTGCGATTGTGTGTGTTGGGAGAAGAGGCAGAGGCGTCTTCTGTCGTGCGGCTACAGTATAAGGGCGCCAACGGCCATACCATGTTGAATACACCGGTTCTCGTCCGATCACCGAAGTTAAGCAACATCGGGCCCGGTTAGTACTTGGATGGGTGACCGCCTGGGAACACCGGGTGCTCGCACGCCTCGGATTCGGACCAAAATTCGGAAGAACAATCAAGAACGTCATTACAAATGCCACCTCAAAAATAACAGTAAACGGATGGACTTCCAAGTCAATAAGACTGGGAAGATCCGTCAGGCAAGGATGTCCATTATCGATGGCACTTTTCACAATAGCCCTCGACCCACTACTACGAAAACTAACAGCCGAAATCGGAGGATACACAATGGGTGCAACAAACATCGTATGCACGGCCTATGCTGACGACATGGGCATATTCATCCAAAACGAAGAAGAACTAGGAATAATCCAGCCTATCATGGAATCCTTCGAAAAGGCTTCAGGTGCCAAAACGAATCCGACGAAGACAGTGCTACTACCAATAGGCAACGGCAGACTGCGACCAGCGAGACAGTGGTACCGAGTGACAAACAACCATAGGGCACTCGGAGTGGAACTACAGCAGTGCCCTTTGAAAATGGCAGCACAAAACTGGCGCAGCGTCTTGAACACAACGAGAGGGCTCGTGAGGATACACGCGAACCGGAACCTGACGCTGAGCCAAAGAGTGCAGTTAGTAAACGAAACAATCCTGTCGAAAGCGTGGTACATGGCGCAAATACTATGTGCTCCGACGGAAATTGCGCGAGCGATAGGAAGTGCGGCGTACTACTTGCTGTGGAGGCGGGAAATCTTCAAGGTCTCCCAGGCGACGTGTTTCCTGTCAAGGGACGAAGGCGGACTTGGTCTGACTGACGTTAAGACGAAATGCGCGGCACTGCTTCTACACCGTGCGATGAAAATGGCAAACCAGAACAACAACAGTATAACGTCCAGCCTGATAAACCAATATAAACCTGAATCTGAAGAGGCTCCTGTAGACACTACGAACATACCATTCAAGTTGCGGCACATAAAACAGATGGCAATCGACAAGAGTTACATCACCGCGGTCGTTGCCAACCCACAGCAAAGAACGGCGAGGAACATCTACAGCGCTCTGAGGGGGAAGGCAAGAAAGTCCAAAATAGAGACGAGTTTTCCAGACCATGACTGGCCACAGGTCTGGAAGAATGTCTCGGAACGGACACTTCCTGAGCACGCCAGGGACACGTGGTATAAAATCATCCACAAAACAGTGCCGACAAACGAAAAACTGGCACGCATAAAAATGCGGGAATCCCCAAACTGCGAGCTCTGCAACCAGACCGACACCATCGAGCATCGTTTTGGCTGCAGAGAGAGCGGGGAAATATGGGCGGCAGCGAGAAAAATGATCGCCCACATCAACAGAACCGACGAGAGGGCGATACATGTCTCAGCTGTCACTGTCCCGGACGCGAAGCCTTTCCCCAAAGCGAAACGCCTGGCCACAATGTGGATCATCGCCATGACGGCACACGCCATCGTCACGAAACGGCAGACCGACAAGGCGCAGTTCCTCACGGACCTGTGGGAGGAACACAGGAGGGCCAAACAACGCTCCAAGTACCGAGAGACCTTCCAGAACTTCCTGCAGGTCCCGCTGGACGCCGCCTTCCGAGACGCCTTCAACACGACGTGACCGACGCCCTCCCACAACACCCACACCCCAGTCGCTGAGGACTTCGCCCACCAATCCCTCCAAAGCCCCGACGGCAAGAGTGGTGCATTGCGAAAGTGTTGTGAAAATGCGCGCAGAGTGAAAGTGGGTACGTGTAGCAGTGCCAAAGTGAGAGTGACGTGTGCCAATCATAGCCATACAGTGTCCAGTGCCCAATAGCCAAATAAAGCAGGCAAAAGGAAATGATCAGTTTTTAATTTAGTGCAAAGGATACAAGACGTGTTCCAAGGTAACAGCGAAATGTCAAACAGTGTATTTCATGTAATTAATGTGTACTCTCGCCATCTCCATTCAAGGTACGTTTTTTTTTCCCCTCTCTCTCTCTCTCTCTCTCTCTCTCTCTCTCTCTCTCTCTGTCTCTCTCTCTCTCTTCTATAATCATTTTTTTTGTTGTTGTTTTGTAGGTTTTTTTTGTGTTTGTCTGTGTTTATTCCTTTGATGTATCCGTGTGTATAGATATAGTTATATACATTTATAAAGTTCGGCGCATCATGTGCCAAAACGTTGCATACCCCTTTGCGATTTACAAAAATTCTAACTTTAGACTTTCTCTGCCCCAAATTTTCCGTGGAACTGTTGCGTCCACTCTCACACAGTACACTAAATAACTTCCCCATTCATCATTTATGCACATAGATGTTCTGGCCCATATTCTCCTTTAGCCTTTGGCAAACACATAGCGAACATGCCAAAATAGGTGTATTCAAATACCATACGGGGGAAAAAAAAAAAAAACTTAAAATTAATTTAAATTCAATTTATAAAAAAAATCAAAGTAATGCAGTTTCTTTTTTATGTATAAAAAACCATAAACATTGAAGGGAAAAACTTATATAAAGGACACTCAGTGAATAAAAGTGTTGTAACTAAGCCAAGAGACTACTAAAAGAACAATCAGAACTGAAAACGAGAAAATATACAATTTCATGTAAAGATATGTAATTGTTAAAAATTGTAAATAAAAGTTTATATACGTTTAAAAAAAAAAAAAAAAAAAGGTGCTGTTGGCTCCCCTTCATTTTCTCCTTTTTACGCCGCTATCCCTGCCAGCCCTCTTTTCATACTACCTTTCTTTTGCGACATACGTGCTTCCTTAAGCATTTTCAACGTGCTAGGAATGCCTTGAAAATAACGAAACACTACGAATCGACAGATGTGACCTGAAATGAGTCAGGGCCACCTACTGTTTCGTAGCAGTGCAAAACTCCACAGAAGGAAAAAAAAAAAAAAAAAATGAAAATAAATGACTGTAATAAACATAACATACGATATGAATGGCCTCAGTTGGAAGAAGAATGTGCCAAGGAAGATTTCTTAAAAGTGCCTGAAGATAACAAAACGGTATGAACCGACAGATATGTTCTGAAATACGTCAGGGCTGCTTATTGTTTTGTAGCAGCGTACGACTGCAAACTTGTAAACAAAAATGTATCTTTCGTCGCTAGAAGAGAAGGATGCTTTGGCGACCCTCCTGTGCCTTGTGTCCCTGTTTTCGCACCTTTGCACAGGTCTACTGGCCGCAAACGGCGTCTCGGACACGCCCGTTAGGCCCACGGCCGTCTCGCAGATGTTTCTCGTGCTTGTGCTGTCATATGGGCCACGACCCGAGCGGCAGCGAGCGGCAGTCGAGCAAAGTCGGGACAAGTCGGGACGGAAGGGGAGAGGTGCGAATGCACTGCACAGATCACGCAAATACCTGGACGCGAGCCGCGCGGCGTGTGTCAGGTGAGGAAGCTGCCGGGGGCGCCCTCCAGCAGGACACTGCTACACCCCGCACAGCCCCCCGCCGGATAACGGGAACAAGATGCGTCGCCCGCGCCGCACGCACCAAGCGAAACGAATGACGGGCGGCGCACCGAGCAGCCGCGTGTCTCACGCAAGTGGCGGCGCGGCGCGCCCGCCAGTCCGGCAGACGCCTCTGAGACGCCGGACGCGCACTCGGCGCCGCCTTCGAGGCTCCAGCTGTTGCGGAAGGACGTGCTCTGCGTCAAATGTGTCACCGAAAACTGCGATTGTGTGTGTTGGGAGAAGAGGCAGAGGCGTCTTCTGTCGTGCGGCTACAGTATAAGGGCGCCAACGGCCATACCATGTTGAATACACCGGTTCTCGTCCGATCACCGAAGTTAAGCAACATCGGGCCCGGTTAGTACTTGGATGGGTGACCGCCTGGGAACACCGGGTGCTCGCACGCCTCGGATTCGGACCAAAATTCGGAAGAACAATCAAGAACGTCATTACAAATGCCACCTCAAAAATAACAGTAAACGGATGGACTTCCAAGTCAATAAGACTGGGAAGATCCGTCAGGCAAGGATGTCCATTATCGATGGCACTTTTCACAATAGCCCTCGACCCACTACTACGAAAACTAACAGCCGAAATCGGAGGATACACAATGGGTGCAACAAACATCGTATGCACGGCCTATGCTGACGACATGGGCATATTCATCCAAAACGAAGAAGAACTAGGAATAATCCAGCCTATCATGGAATCCTTCGAAAAGGCTTCAGGTGCCAAAACGAATCCGACGAAGACAGTGCTACTACCAATAGGCAACGGCAGACTGCGACCAGCGAGACAGTGGTACCGAGTGACAAACAACCATAGGGCACTCGGAGTAGAACTACAGCAGTGCCCTTTGAAAATGGCAGCACAAAACTGGCGCAGCGTCTTGAACACAACGAGAGGGCTCGTGAGGATACACGCGAACCGGAACCTGACGCTGAGCCAAAGAGTGCAGTTAGTAAACGAAACAATCCTGTCGAAAGCGTGGTACATGGCGCAAATACTATGTGCTCCGACGGAAATTGCGCGAGCGATAGGAAGTGCGGCGTACTACTTGCTGTGGAGGCGGGAAATCTTCAAGGTCTCCCAGGCGACGTGTTTCCTGTCAAGGGACGAAGGCGGACTTGGTCTGACTGACGTTAAGACGAAATGCGCGGCACTGCTTCTACACCGTGCGATGAAAATGGCAAACCAGAACAACAACAGTATAACGTCCAGCCTGATAAACCAATATAAACCTGAATCTGAAGAGGCTCCTGTAGACACTACGAACATACCATTCAAGTTGCGGCACATAAAACAGATGGCAATCGACAAGAGTTACATCACCGCGGTCGTTGCCAACCCACAGCAAAGAACGGCGAGGAACATCTACAGCGCTCTGAGGGGGAAGGCAAGAAAGTCCAAAATAGAGACGAGTTTTCCAGACCATGACTGGCCACAGGTCTGGAAGAATGTCTCGGAACGGACACTTCCTGAGCACGCCAGGGACACGTGGTATAAAATCATCCACAAAACAGTGCCGACAAACGAAAAACTGGCACGCATAAAAATGCGGGAATCCCCAAACTGCGAGCTCTGCAACCAGACCGACACCAGCGAGCATCGTTTTGGCTGCAGAGAGAGCGGGGAAATATGGGCGGCAGCGAGAAAAATGATCGCCCACATCAACAGAACCGACGAGAGGGCGATACATGTCTCAGCTGTCACTGTCCCGGACGCGAAGCCTTTCCCCAAAGCGAAACGCCTGGCCACAATGTGGATCATCGCCATGACGGCACACGCCATCGTCACGAAACGGCAGACCGACAAGGCGCAGTTCCTCACGGACCTGTGGGAGGAACACAGGAGGGCCAAACAACGCTCCAAGTACCGAGAGACCTTCCAGAACTTCCTGCAGGTCCCGCTGGACGCCGCCTTCCGAGACGCCTTCAACACGACGTGACCGACGCCCTCCCACAACACCCACACCCCAGTCGCTGAGGACTTCGCCCACCAATCCCTCCAAAGCCCCGACGGCAAGAGTGGTGCATTGCGAAAGTGTTGTGAAAATGCGCGCAGAGTGAAAGTGGGTACGTGTAGCAGTGCCAAAGTGAGAGTGACGTGTGCCAATCATAGCCATACAGTGTCCAGTGCCCAATAGCCAAATAAAGCAGGCAAAAGGAAATGATCAGTTTTTAATTTAGTGCAAAGGATACAAGACGTGTTCCAAGGTAACAGCGAAATGTCAAACAGTGTATTTCATGTAATTAATGTGTACTCTCGCCATCTCCATTCAAGGTACGTTTTTTTTTCCCCTCTCTCTCTCTCTCTCTCTCTCTCTCTCTCTCTCTCTCTCTCTCTCTGTCTCTCTCTCTCTCTTCTATAATCATTTTTTTTGTTGTTGTTTTGTAGGTTTTTTTTGTGTTTGTCTGTGTTTATTCCTTTGATGTATCCGTGTGTATAGATATAGTTATATACATTTATAAAGTTCGGCGCATCATGTGCCAAAACGT
>NW_025728918.1:7500-10000 GCF_021461385.2 Schistocerca piceifrons
CGCGACCTGTACCACTTACGAGCGAGAGACGCGATCGCGTTGCTCACTGTACGGCGTCCGATACCGAGCCATCAGCATGTCGGTCCCCATGCGCGTTGCACTCGCACTCGCAGTCGCAAAAACGTGGGGCAAATATATTACGCGGAAGAGTTATAACAGACCGAGCCCCACTGCATGGGGGGAGTCTTTGTCACTAATGTACACAGATGGAACATTTTGGACTGGAACCAGATTACCCGTACACACGGCGCTGATTAGTAATCAATGCAGAGCCATCAAACTACAGCAAATATACACAACTGTCCGTATACATGCTGAAAGAGTCTGCCCAAAATGGGAACCACACGTCAGCCAGACACTCTGATCACGCACCACTCTCTGCTTCTAACAGGCGCACATACAATATGTAAGCACCAGCATGGAACAACATCCAGTGCATCTTCTCCGCCACATTACACAATCCACACTATCACAACCAGACCAGGAGGTCCGTGCGGAAAATACAATATCCCAGCCTTTCGACATCCACCATTGCGCAGACCAGGCACCAACACCCACACATGTCCTATACAACGGTGCACCCAACATCACAATAGTACCTCCTGTCACAGCGCACAAACAATGACATGAGTCAAAGACACAGGTCTCACACAAGCATAGAATTGGAGCGCCGCCTCTAATAAGCCAAAGGTGCATCCTGACGTGACAAATCTGATCATGTCACAAGCATTCACTTACTATAATCACTATCAACGAACCTGCCGCCCCCGCCCCCCCCCCCCCCTACACCTTTCCGTACAACAACGTGTAACCTAACCTAACCTAACCTAACCTATGTTGTACCTTAACCTAACCTATGTTGTACCTTAACCTAACCTATGTTGTACCTTAACCTAACCTATGTTGTACCTTAACCTAACCTATGTTGTACCTTAACCTAACCTATGTTGTACCTTAACCTAACCTATGTTGTACCTTAACCTAACCCATGTTGTACCTTAACCTAACCCATGTTGTACCTTAACCTAACCCATGTTGTACCTTAACCTAACCCATGTTGTACCTTAACCTAACCCATGTTGTACCTTAACCTAACCCATGTTGTGCCTCAACCTAACCCATGTTGTGCCTCAACCTAACCCATGTTGTGCCTCAACCTAACCCATGTTGTGCCTTAACCTAACCCATGTTGTGCCTCAACCTAACCCATGTTGTGCCTTAACCTAACCCATGTTGTGCCTTAACCTAACCCATGTTGTGCCTTAACCTAACCCATGTTGTGCCTTAACCTAACCCATGTTGTGCCTTAACCTAACCCATGTTGTGCCTTAACCTAACCCATGTTGTGCCTTAACCTAACCCATGTTGTGCCTTAACCTAACCCATGTTGTCGCCTTAACGTAACCCACGTTGTCGCCTAAACCTGCTCTGTAATTGTTATACGACTCGTTCAATTACTGTAGTGTTGCCCACCCGCAACCCTCGCAATATAGTTCGCTACTCGCACTGCCCGCACCCCTGTGTATCGCTTCATGTTAAACACCTTGCAAGTCTTGCTCACTTTCCACATGCTCCTGCTGTACACTGTAATGTGGATGGCAGCAGGACGTACATGCCGCCCCTCCCCACGTCCCCACCTTGCCCCCTGCCTTCGCAAGCTGGTTGGTGAGAAGTTTGCATGTTCAATGCCCTTCGCATGCGACGTACTCAGGCTACGTTGTGGTGCGGCCTGTGTCAACTGTCCGCTGATGTCGTACGCGTGAACCACAATCTGTACTGCACATTCGTCCTTATGTACTGAATGATACATCGTGGCACATGTGTGACCGCACAACGACTGCGCCCAAAAACGGCGGACCATACAGTGCAAATATTGTGCACGCAGCTACGTGTCGTCTCCCTATGAGAGCTGGATTGCAGTGTGGTACGCCATAGAGACGTGTGGGAGGAACGGACGCCGTGGATGGCGATCAGCATGAGCTGTCTGTTGATGTATTCGGACCTAGTCGTCTCTCCTCACACACCGTGATGGCATGGTGCACCGCGTTCCATATCTGCGACATGCTACAGAGGCCGGTTGACAGTCGTTCGAGCAATGGACATCGCATACGTACGGGGGCCACCTTCCACGTATTGTCTAGGCGTGCACATTTTGTTGCGTGTATGTGGGCAGACGTAGTGTGGCGTGACACCTGACACAGGCATGCAATAATCGTTGAAGTTGCAAATGGCGATGGACGCCTGCGTTTTCTGGTGAAGTTACGCAAATGAACAAATGGTAACCTGTTGTGGTGCGGTTGTTCTCGCTAGGGGTGAATCGGTGATGGCGACGATAGGTTGAGGTACTAACCGGTTGTTCCAGCGATACCCACCATGCCGACGAAACTGAACGGCATCTGGGTGTGAAGCGATACGCGGCGGTGGCTGGGTGGGACCGTCCCCGGCCGGTGAGGGGGCGCCTCCCGGCGTGCTGGCCGCGCGGTGCGTGGGCGCACGCGCT
>NW_025728918.1:15000-17500 GCF_021461385.2 Schistocerca piceifrons
CACTTACGAGCGAGAGACGCGATCGCGTTGCTCACTGTACGGCGTCCGATACCGAGCCATCAGCATGTCGGTCCCCATGCGCGTTGCACTCGCACTCGCAGTCGCAAAAACGTGGGGCAAATATATTACGCGGAAGAGTTATAACAGACCGAGCCCCACTGCATGGGGGGAGTCTTTGTCACTAATGTACACAGATGGAACATTTTGGACTGGAACCAGATTACCCGTACACACGGCGCTGATTAGTAATCAATGCAGAGCCATCAAACTACAGCAAATATACACAACTGTCCGTATACATGCTGAAAGAGTCTGCCCAAAATGGGAACCACACGTCAGCCAGACACTCTGATCACGCACCACTCTCTGCTTCTAACAGGCGCACATACAATATGTAAGCACCAGCATGGAACAACATCCAGTGCATCTTCTCCGCCACATTACACAATCCACACTATCACAACCAGACCAGGAGGTCCGTGCGGAAAATACAATATCCCAGCCTTTCGACATCCACCATTGCGCAGACCAGGCACCAACACCCACACATGTCCTATACAACGGTGCACCCAACATCACAATAGTACCTCCTGTCACAGCGCACAAACAATGACATGAGTCAAAGACACAGGTCTCACACAAGCATAGAATTGGAGCGCCGCCTCTAATAAGCCAAAGGTGCATCCTGACGTGACAAATCTGATCATGTCACAAGCATTCACTTACTATAATCACTATCAACGAACCTGCCGCCCCCGCCCCCCCCCCCCCCCTACACCTTTCCGTACAACAACGTGTAACCTAACCTAACCTAACCTAACCTATGTTGTACCTTAACCTAACCTATGTTGTACCTTAACCTAACCTATGTTGTACCTTAACCTAACCTATGTTGTACCTTAACCTAACCTATGTTGTACCTTAACCTAACCTATGTTGTACCTTAACCTAACCTATGTTGTACCTTAACCTAACCTATGTTGTACCTTAACCTAACCCATGTTGTACCTTAACCTAACCCATGTTGTACCTTAACCTAACCCATGTTGTACCTTAACCTAACCCATGTTGTACCTTAACCTAACCCATGTTGTACCTTAACCTAACCCATGTTGTGCCTCAACCTAACCCATGTTGTGCCTCAACCTAACCCATGTTGTGCCTCAACCTAACCCATGTTGTGCCTTAACCTAACCCATGTTGTGCCTCAACCTAACCCATGTTGTGCCTTAACCTAACCCATGTTGTGCCTTAACCTAACCCATGTTGTGCCTTAACCTAACCCATGTTGTGCCTTAACCTAACCCATGTTGTGCCTTAACCTAACCCATGTTGTGCCTTAACCTAACCCATGTTGTGCCTTAACCTAACCCATGTTGTGCCTTAACCTAACCCATGTTGTCGCCTTAACGTAACCCACGTTGTCGCCTAAACCTGCTCTGTAATTGTTATACGACTCGTTCAATTACTGTAGTGTTGCCCACCCGCAACCCTCGCAATATAGTTCGCTACTCGCACTGCCCGCACCCCTGTGTATCGCTTCATGTTAAACACCTTGCAAGTCTTGCTCACTTTCCACATGCTCCTGCTGTACACTGTAATGTGGATGGCAGCAGGACGTACATGCCGCCCCTCCCCACGTCCCCACCTTGCCCCCTGCCTTCGCAAGCTGGTTGGTGAGAAGTTTGCATGTTCAATGCCCTTCGCATGCGACGTACTCAGGCTACGTTGTGGTGCGGCCTGTGTCAACTGTCCGCTGATGTCGTACGCGTGAACCACAATCTGTACTGCACATTCGTCCTTATGTACTGAATGATACATCGTGGCACATGTGTGACCGCACAACGACTGCGCCCAAAAACGGCGGACCATACAGTGCAAATATTGTGCACGCAGCTACGTGTCGTCTCCCTATGAGAGCTGGATTGCAGTGTGGTACGCCATAGAGACGTGTGGGAGGAACGGACGCCGTGGATGGCGATCAGCATGAGCTGTCTGTTGATGTATTCGGACCTAGTCGTCTCTCCTCACACACCGTGATGGCATGGTGCACCGCGTTCCATATCTGCGACATGCTACAGAGGCCGGTTGACAGTCGTTCGAGCAATGGACATCGCATACGTACGGGGGCCACCTTCCACGTATTGTCTAGGCGTGCACATTTTGTTGCGTGTATGTGGGCAGACGTAGTGTGGCGTGACACCTGACACAGGCATGCAATAATCGTTGAAGTTGCAAATGGCGATGGACGCCTGCGTTTTCTGGTGAAGTTACGCAAATGAACAAATGGTAACCTGTTGTGGTGCGGTTGTTCTCGCTAGGGGTGAATCGGTGATGGCGACGATAGGTTGAGGTACTAACCGGTTGTTCCAGCGATACCCACCATGCCGACGAAACTGAACGGCATCTGGGTGTGAAGCGATACGCGGCGGTGGCTGGGTGGGACCGTCCCCGGCCGGTGAGGGGGCGCCTCCCGGCGTGCTGGCCGCGCGGTGCGTGG
>NW_025728918.1:27500-30000 GCF_021461385.2 Schistocerca piceifrons
CCATGTTGTGCCTTAACCTAACCCATGTTGTGCCTTAACCTAACCCATGTTGTCGCCTTAACGTAACCCACGTTGTCGCCTAAACCTGCTCTGTAATTGTTATACGACTCGTTCAATTACTGTAGTGTTGCCCACCCGCAACCCTCGCAATATAGTTCGCTACTCGCACTGCCCGCACCCCTGTGTATCGCTTCATGTTAAACACCTTGCAAGTCTTGCTCACTTTCCACATGCTCCTGCTGTACACTGTAATGTGGATGGCAGCAGGACGTACATGCCGCCCCTCCCCACGTCCCCACCTTGCCCCCTGCCTTCGCAAGCTGGTTGGTGAGAAGTTTGCATGTTCAATGCCCTTCGCATGCGACGTACTCAGGCTACGTTGTGGTGCGGCCTGTGTCAACTGTCCGCTGATGTCGTACGCGTGAACCACAATCTGTACTGCACATTCGTCCTTATGTACTGAATGATACATCGTGGCACATGTGTGACCGCACAACGACTGCGCCCAAAAACGGCGGACCATACAGTGCAAATATTGTGCACGCAGCTACGTGTCGTCTCCCTATGAGAGCTGGATTGCAGTGTGGTACGCCATAGAGACGTGTGGGAGGAACGGACGCCGTGGATGGCGATCAGCATGAGCTGTCTGTTGATGTATTCGGACCTAGTCGTCTCTCCTCACACACCGTGATGGCATGGTGCACCGCGTTCCATATCTGCGACATGCTACAGAGGCCGGTTGACAGTCGTTCGAGCAATGGACATCGCATACGTACGGGGGCCACCTTCCACGTATTGTCTAGGCGTGCACATTTTGTTGCGTGTATGTGGGCAGACGTAGTGTGGCGTGACACCTGACACAGGCATGCAATAATCGTTGAAGTTGCAAATGGCGATGGACGCCTGCGTTTTCTGGTGAAGTTACGCAAATGAACAAATGGTAACCTGTTGTGGTGCGGTTGTTCTCGCTAGGGGTGAATCGGTGATGGCGACGATAGGTTGAGGTACTAACCGGTTGTTCCAGCGATACCCACCATGCCGACGAAACTGAACGGCATCTGGGTGTGAAGCGATACGCGGCGGTGGCTGGGTGGGACCGTCCCCGGCCGGTGAGGGGGCGCCTCCCGGCGTGCTGGCCGCGCGGTGCGTGGGCGCACGCGCTACAGCCGGCTGGTGGGGGCGGCCAGTGGCAGGCGCGCCGGCCGACGGACGCGGCAGGCGTCGCAGCTGCGCGCCGGCGCACCCTGCGCGCGGCGCCGTGCGGCCAAAGTAGGTCCTCGCGGGCCCGGTGCGAAGCGCGGTGGACATCTTCAGTGTGCTGGTCCGATTGAGGACTGTGTGCGTTGAGGATGCGCCGCCGCCCGGCGCTCGGCGCCGCGACGCCGTCTGCTGCTCGGTCGCCCCAGCGGTTCTCGCTGGTGGTTTGTATCGCAGCTGTGCGGATGTGTTGGCGCGTGCGCTGTGCTGGGAGAGTTCGCTTCGGCACCCAAGTGGGGCTTTTGTCCTTCTGTGGCGCTGGCGTTGGAGCTGCCGGTCACCGTAGGTGGCGCGTGTTGTCTCCCGCCGGCAATGCCACGACAGCACGCTCCCGGGCCTCTGTCGGCAGCGGCAAGCTCAGTTGGGAGCACGGGTGGTCGCACCGAAAGCGTCTACTCGCCTAACTCCGGGCGATTGCGCCTCTCTCGAACCCGACCAAGTACTTGGGACGGCGCTGCGCGCCGCCGGGACCTGAGAGGGTTTCGAGGTGTATTGTGCAGGGGAGCTCAGCCTCCTCCTGTTTGCAGAATGATTGAGCGGACGCTTGCGTGTTCGCGCGGGCCCCCGGGACACACTCCCGGGCGGCCGGCTGCTCAGCTCTAGTTGACGCAGCTCCCTGGTTGATCCTGCCAGTAGTCATATGCTTGTCTCAAAGATTAAGCCATGCATGTCTCAGTACAAGCCGCATTAAGGTGAAACCGCGAATGGCTCATTAAATCAGTTATGGTTCCTTAGATCGTACCCACGTTACTTGGATAACTGTGGTAATTCTAGAGCTAATACATGCAAACAGAGTCCCGACCAGAGATGGAAGGGACGCTTTTATTAGATCAAAACCAATCGGTCGGCTCGTCCGGTCCGTTTGCCTTGGTGACTCTGAATAACTTTGGGCTGATCGCACGGTCCTCGTACCGGCGACGCATCTTTCAAATGTCTGCCTTATCAACTGTCGATGGTAGGTTCTGCGCCTACCATGGTTGTAACGGGTAACGGGGAATCAGGGTTCGATTCCGGAGAGGGAGCCTGAGAAACGGCTACCACATCCAAGGAAGGCAGCAGGCGCGCAAATTACCCACTCCCGGCACGGGGAGGTAGTGACGAAAAATAACGATACGGGACTCATCCGAGGCCCCGTAATCGGAATGAGTACACTTTAAATCCTTTAACGAGTATCTATTGGAGGGCAAGTCTGGTGCCAGCAGCCGCGGTAATTCCAGCTCCAATAGCGTATATTAAAGTTGTT
>NW_025728919.1:0-35592 GCF_021461385.2 Schistocerca piceifrons
GCATTATCGCGGGAAAAGCAAAATGATGCATCGGCCGGAATCGAACCCGGGCCGCCCGCGTGGCAGGCGAGCATTCTACCACTGAACCACCGATGCTGGGGCCAGCGGCAACTTCACGCTGCTTCCCGAGCAGATGTCTCAAGGGAAAGTGGGACTGCCGTCAAGCGCCGTAGCATTCTGTGGAGAAGATGCTGCAGACGCTGAATCCTGCACTGCACTGCTTAAAAATGCCGCCAGAACGCGGTCCTCGCCGGCGCCGACTCTTGCCAAAGGATGCGAAATGTGCGCGGATACGCTGTCCGAATGCGTCTGGATGTGCTCCCCTAGCCTACCTCGAAATGCGCCTGCCAGGTACGATCACCTTCGGCCGCTGCCGACAGGCGGGAAGCCGACACAGCGCGGAGGCGGGGCGCTCGCTTGTGCGGTGGTGGTGTAATGGTCAGCATAGTTGCCTTCCAAGCAGTTGATCCGGGTTCGATTCCCGGCCACCGCAGCAGGCTTTTAATTTCGCGTATGAGTACTTTTGCCACGCGCTCTTAAATTATTGTTTTTCCGGCCTCCTACTCGCTGCATACCAGCCCTTAGTGTGTCTCGACTTGTCTCGACTTTGCTCGGCTGACGCGAGAGCTGACGCTCTCAAATCGGCCTATATCAAAACGACAAGCACGAGAAACGACTGAGAGAGGTAAAGAGAGGTGAGGCTAGGCGATGGACACACAGCACGCCCCCTTCATTTCACGGTGGCGTCTCCCTGACCGAATCGGGCTGCAGCTCCGAAAACTAAGGAGAAACAAAAATAGGAAGTAAAACTGCCAATAGTACCCTGTGTTCCCATGCGCTCACCCGCCCAAGTACTGACAGGGGCCAAAGTGGTTGCGCATCGGCAATCGGACATTTTCTTTCATTTTCTCTTTATCGGTTGAGAACCAGTGTATTCAAGATATTATGGCCATTGCCGAGTGAATGATGTAGCGCTTCCCGACGAGTCGGGTTCGGATCCTCTGTCAACTTCCACGCAGGGTGATGATCTTTTGGTCATCACACTCGCCAGCTGAAATCGGCGCTGCCTTTTCGTAGTAGTAAAAGAGTAGTGGCCCGTGGGGGGATCGAACCCACGACCTTCGCGTTATTAGCACGACGCTCTAACCAACTGAGCTAACGGGCCCCAGCAGATGCAGTTGCTCAGCCCTACGCTGGAACGGGTGGCATGAAGCCGTACACCATTTCTATGGTCGTCGTGCGTCTGCTTCCCTAGTCTATATTCTGCTGACGGTCACGAAACAGTAGCTATATTGCGAGCAGGACGGGAAACGGCCGCTCGGACAGCTCAAACTTGTCACGACTCGTGTGGAAAAAATTCCGTTCCGGTACCGGGAATCGAACCCGGGCCTCCTGGGTGAAAGCCAGGTATCCTAGCCACTAGACCACACCGGATGCGGCCGTTTCGTTCGGACCGTTCGTACGGTCGCTTGTCGCATTTCGTGTCGAGTGCCGCGTCGGCGCCCTTCTCTCTTTGCGAGCATCTTTGCACAGACTGACTGGCAAGGCGCGCACCTCAAACGCCGCAGAGCAATGCTTTTGGCTTCATGCTCTGCTGGGAGAAGAGGAAAAGGGAAGCTGTAAGTAGCAATAACAGGAGGTAAACATTTTCCCGCTGAAGCGTTGAAACGTTGTGGATAACAAACAAGAACTACGTTGGCGCCCTAGCAACAGCGCCACCATCAGTCACAGAAAATTAAATGCCCCGGGTGAGGATCGAACTCACGACCTTAAGATTATGAGACTTACGCGCTGCCTACTGCGCTACCGAGGCACGGGTGCACCACTGGTCCTGGAAACTGGGTAAATACCGTACCCAATATTAGACGTAGAGACACTGTACTTCCTGGGTAACGTGTTCTGTTGCTACACGCGCACTGCCGGCCCAGTTGATTGCGGTGTTGCTGCAGCTGTTGCAACGATAGGCAGCACTCCTTGTCGTTAAAGCTCAGTGCCTCGGAGGCACCTGGACACAGCAACTTGTGAGGCCAAGCCGACGCTAGTCTGCAGAACATCATGCGAGCGTCCTAGTGGGGACCGGCGAGTGCTGCGTTCTCGGTTCTTCTCAAGGGAATCCAGCTATATATTCTTGCGGATCGTGCATCTCAAGCGCGCAAGCCACACGGCAGCATTATCGCGGGAAAAGCAAAATGATGCATCGGCCGGGAATCGAACCCGGGCCGCCCGCGTGGCAGGCGAGCATTCTACCACTGAACCACCGATGCTGGGGCCAGCGGCAACTTCACGCTGCTTCCCGAGCAGATGTCTCAAGGGAAAGTGGGACTGCCGTCAAGCGCCGTAGCATTCTGTGGAGAAGATGCTGCAGACGCTGAATCCTGCACTGCACTGCTTAAAAATGCCGCCAGAACGCGGTCCTCGCCGGCGCCGACTCTTGCCAAAGGATGCGAAATGTGCGCGGATACGCTGTCCGAATGCGTCTGGATGTGCTCCCCTAGCCTACCTCGAAATGCGCCTGCCAGGTACGATCACCTTCGGCCGCTGCCGACAGGCGGGAAGCCGACACAGCGCGGAGGCGGGGCGCTCGCTTGTGCGGTGGTGGTGTAATGGTCAGCATAGTTGCCTTCCAAGCAGTTGATCCGGGTTCGATTCCCGGCCACCGCAGCAGGCTTTTAATTTCGCGTATGAGTACTTTTGCCACGCGCTCTTAAATTATTGTTTTTCCGGCCTCCTACTCGCTGCATACCAGCCCTTAGTGTGTCTCGACTTGTCTCGACTTTGCTCGGCTGACGCGAGAGCTGACGCTCTCAAATCGGCCTATATCAAAACGACAAGCACGAGAAACGACTGAGAGAGGTAAAGAGAGGTGAGGCTAGGCGATGGACACACAGCACGCCCCCTTCATTTCACGGTGGCGTCTCCCTGACCGAATCGGGCTGCAGCTCCGAAAACTAAGGAGAAACAAAAATAGGAAGTAAAACTGCCAATAGTACCCTGTGTTCCCATGCGCTCACCCGCCCAAGTACTGACAGGGGCCAAAGTGGTTGCGCATCGGCAATCGGACATTTTCTTTCATTTTCTCTTTATCGGTTGAGAACCAGTGTATTCAAGATATTATGGCCATTGCCGAGTGAATGATGTAGCGCTTCCCGACGAGTCGGGTTCGGATCCTCTGTCAACTTCCACGCAGGGTGATGATCTTTTGGTCATCACACTCGCCAGCTGAAATCGGCGCTGCCTTTTCGTAGTAGTAAAAGAGTAGTGGCCCGTGGGGGGATCGAACCCACGACCTTCGCGTTATTAGCACGACGCTCTAACCAACTGAGCTAACGGGCCCAGCAGATGCAGTTGCTCAGCCCTACGCTGGAAACGGGTGGCATGAAGCCGTACACCATTTCTATGGTCGTCGTGCGTCTGCTTCCCTAGTCTATATTCTGCTGACGGTCACGAAACAGTAGCTATATTGCGAGCAGGACGGGAAACGGCCGCTCGGACAGCTCAAACTTGTCACGACTCGTGTGGAAAAAAAATTCCGTTCCGGTACCGGGAATCGAACCCGGGCCTCCTGGGTGAAAGCCAGGTATCCTAGCCACTAGACCACACCGGATGCGGCCGTTTCGTTCGACCGTTCGTACGGTCGCTTGTCGCATTCGTGTCGAGTGCCGCGTCGGCGCCCTTCTCTCTTTGCGAGCATCTTTGCACAGACTGACTGGCAAGGCGCGCACCTCAAACGCCGCAGAGCAATGCTTTTGGCTTCATGCTCTGCTGGGAGAAGAGGAAAAGGGAAGCTGTAAGTAGCAATAACAGGAGGTAAACATTTTCCCGCTGAAGCGTTGAAACGTTGTGGATAACAAACAAGAACTACGTTGGCGCCCTAGCAACAGCGCCACCATCAGTCACAGAAAATTAAATGCCCCGGGTGAGGATCGAACTCACGACCTTAAGATTATGAGACTTACGCGCTGCCTACTGCGCTACCGAGGCACGGGTGCACCACTGGTCCTGGAAACTGGGTAAATACCGTACCCAATATTAGACGTAGAGACACTGTACTTCCTGGGTAACGTGTTCTGTTGCTACACGCGCACTGCCGGCCCAGTTGATTGCGGTGTTGCTGCAGCTGTTGCAACGATAGGCAGCACTCCTTGTCGTTAAAGCTCAGTGCCTCGGAGGCACCTGGACACAGCAACTTGTGAGGCCAAGCCGACGCTAGTCTGCAGAACATCATGCGAGCGTCCTAGTGGGGACCGGCGAGTGCTGCGTTCTCGGTTCTTCTCAAGGGAATCCAGCTATATATTCTTGCGGATCGTGCATCTCAAGCGCGCAAGCCACACGGCAGCATTATCGCGGGAAAAGCAAAATGATGCATCGGCCGGGAATCGAACCCGGGCCGCCCGCGTGGCAGGCGAGCATTCTACCACTGAACCACCGATGCTGGGGCCAGCGGCAACTTCACGCTGCTTCCCGAGCAGATGTCTCAAGGGAAAGTGGGACTGCCGTCAAGCGCCGTAGCATTCTGTGAGAAGATGCTGCAGACGCTGAATCCTGCACTGCACTGCTTAAAAATGCCGCCAGAACGCGGTCCTCGCCGGCGCCGACTCTTGCCAAAGGATGCGAAATGTGCGCGGATACGCTGTCCGAATGCGTCTGGATGTGCTCCCCTAGCCTACCTCGAAATGCGCCTGCCAGGTACGATCACCTTCGGCCGCTGCCGACAGGCGGGAAGCCGACACAGCGCGGAGGCGGGGCGCTCGCTTGTGCGGTGGTGGTGTAATGGTCAGCATAGTTGCCTTCCAAGCAGTTGATCCGGGTTCGATTCCCGGCCACCGCAGCAGGCTTTTAATTTCGCGTATGAGTACTTTTGCCACGCGCTCTTAAATTATTGTTTTTCCGGCCTCCTACTCGCTGCATACCAGCCCTTAGTGTGTCTCGACTTGTCTCGACTTTGCTCGGCTGACGCGAGAGCTGACGCTCTCAAATCGGCCTATATCAAAACGACAAGCACGAGAAACGACTGAGAGAGGTAAAGAGAGGTGAGGCTAGGCGATGGACACACAGCACGCCCCCTTCATTTCACGGTGGCGTCTCCCTGACCGAATCGGGCTGCAGCTCCGAAAACTAAGGAGAAACAAAAATAGGAAGTAAAACTGCCAATAGTACCCTGTGTTCCCATGCGCTCACCCGCCCAAGTACTGACAGGGGCCAAAGTGGTTGCGCATCGGCAATCGGACATTTTCTTTCATTTTCTCTTTATCGGTTGAGAACCAGTGTATTCAAGATATTATGGCCATTGCCGAGTGAATGATGTAGCGCTTCCCGACGAGTCGGGTTCGGATCCTCTGTCAACTTCCACGCAGGGTGATGATCTTTTGGTCATCACACTCGCCAGCTGAAATCGGCGCTGCCTTTTCGTAGTAGTAAAAGAGTAGTGGCCCGTGGGGGGATCGAACCCACGACCTTCGCGTTATTAGCACGACGCTCTAACCAACTGAGCTAACGGGCCCCAGCAGATGCAGTTGCTCAGCCCTACGCTGGAAACGGGTGGCATGAAGCCGTACACCATTTCTATGGTCGTCGTGCGTCTGCTTCCCTAGTCTATATTCTGCTGACGGTCACGAAACAGTAGCTATATTGCGAGCAGGACGGGAAACGGCCGCTCGGACAGCTCAAACTTGTCACGACTCGTGTGGAAAAAATTCCGTTCCGGTACCGGGAATCGAACCCGGGCCTCCTGGGTGAAAGCCAGGTATCCTAGCCACTAGACCACACCGGATGCGGCCGTTTCGTTCGACCGTTCGTACGGTCGCTTGTCGCATTTCGTGTCGAGTGCCGCGTCGGCGCCCTTCTCTCTTTGCGAGCATCTTTGCACAGACTGACTGGCAAGGCGCGCACCTCAAACGCCGCAGAGCAATGCTTTTGGCTTCATGCTCTGCTGGGAGAAGAGGAAAAGGGAAGCTGTAAGTAGCAATAACAGGAGGTAAACATTTTCCCGCTGAAGCGTTGAAACGTTGTGGATAACAAACAAGAACTACGTTGGCGCCCTAGCAACAGCGCCACCATCAGTCACAGAAAATTAAATGCCCCGGGTGAGGATCGAACTCACGACCTTAAGATTATGAGACTTACGCGCTGCCTACTGCGCTACCGAGGCACGGGTGCACCACTGGTCCTGGAAACTGGGTAAATACCGTACCCAATATTAGACGTAGAGACACTGTACTTCCTGGGTAACGTGTTCTGTTGCTACACGCGCACTGCCGGCCCAGTTGATTGCGGTGTTGCTGCAGCTGTTGCAACGATAGGCAGCACTCCTTGTCGTTAAAGCTCAGTGCCTCGGAGGCACCTGGACACAGCAACTTGTGAGGCCAAGCCGACGCTAGTCTGCAGAACATCATGCGAGCGTCCTAGTGGGGACCGGCGAGTGCTGCGTTCTCGGTTCTTCTCAAGGGAATCCAGCTATATATTCTTGCGGATCGTGCATCTCAAGCGCGCAAGCCACACGGCAGCATTATCGCGGGAAAAGCAAAATGATGCATCGGCCGGGAATCGAACCCGGGCCGCCCGCGTGGCAGGCGAGCATTCTACCACTGAACCACCGATGCTGGGGCCAGCGGCAACTTCACGCTGCTTCCCGAGCAGATGTCTCAAGGGAAAGTGGGACTGCCGTCAAGCGCCGTAGCATTCTGTGGAGAAGATGCTGCAGACGCTGAATCCTGCACTGCACTGCTTAAAAATGCCGCCAGAACGCGGTCCTCGCCGGCGCCGACTCTTGCCAAAGGATGCGAAATGTGCGCGGATACGCTGTCCGAATGCGTCTGGATGTGCTCCCCTAGCCTACCTCGAAATGCGCCTGCCAGGTACGATCACCTTCGGCCGCTGCCGACAGGCGGGAAGCCGACACAGCGCGGAGGCGGGGCGCTCGCTTGTGCGGTGGTGGTGTAATGGTCAGCATAGTTGCCTTCCAAGCAGTTGATCCGGGTTCGATTCCCGGCCACCGCAGCAGGCTTTTAATTTCGCGTATGAGTACTTTTGCCACGCGCTCTTAAATTATTGTTTTTCCGGCCTCCTACTCGCTGCATACCAGCCCTTAGTGTGTCTCGACTTGTCTCGACTTTGCTCGGCTGACGCGAGAGCTGACGCTCTCAAATCGGCCTATATCAAAACGACAAGCACGAGAAACGACTGAGAGAGGTAAAGAGAGGTGAGGCTAGGCGATGGACACACAGCACGCCCCCTTCATTTCACGGTGGCGTCTCCCTGACCGAATCGGGCTGCAGCTCCGAAAACTAAGGAGAAACAAAAATAGGAAGTAAAACTGCCAATAGTACCCTGTGTTCCCATGCGCTCACCCGCCCAAGTACTGACAGGGGCCAAAGTGGTTGCGCATCGGCAATCGGACATTTTCTTTCATTTTCTCTTTATCGGTTGAGAACCAGTGTATTCAAGATATTATGGCCATTGCCGAGTGAATGATGTAGCGCTTCCCGACGAGTCGGGTTCGGATCCTCTGTCAACTTCCACGCAGGGTGATGATCTTTTGGTCATCACACTCGCCAGCTGAAATCGGCGCTGCCTTTTCGTAGTAGTAAAAGAGTAGTGGCCCGTGGGGGGATCGAACCCACGACCTTCGCGTTATTAGCACGACGCTCTAACCAACTGAGCTAACGGGCCCCAGCAGATGCAGTTGCTCAGCCCTACGCTGGAAACGGGTGGCATGAAGCCGTACACCATTTCTATGGTCGTCGTGCGTCTGCTTCCCTAGTCTATATTCTGCTGACGGTCACGAAACAGTAGCTATATTGCGAGCAGGACGGGAAACGGCCGCTCGGACAGCTCAAACTTGTCACGACTCGTGTGGAAAAAATTCCGTTCCGGTACCGGGAATCGAACCCGGGCCTCCTGGGTGAAAGCCAGGTATCCTAGCCACTAGACCACACCGGATGCGGCCGTTTCGTTCGACCGTTCGTACGGTCGCTTGTCGCATTTCGTGTCGAGTGCCGCGTCGGCGCCCTTCTCTCTTTGCGAGCATCTTTGCACAGACTGACTGGCAAGGCGCGCACCTCAAACGCCGCAGAGCAATGCTTTTGGCTTCATGCTCTGCTGGGAGAAGAGGAAAAGGGAAGCTGTAAGTAGCAATAACAGGAGGTAAACATTTTCCCGCTGAAGCGTTGAAACGTTGTGGATAACAAACAAGAACTACGTTGGCGCCCTAGCAACAGCGCCACCATCAGTCACAGAAAATTAAATGCCCCGGGTGAGGATCGAACTCACGACCTTAAGATTATGAGACTTACGCGCTGCCTACTGCGCTACCGAGGCACGGGTGCACCACTGGTCCTGGAAACTGGGTAAATACCGTACCCAATATTAGACGTAGAGACACTGTACTTCCTGGGTAACGTGTTCTGTTGCTACACGCGCACTGCCGGCCCAGTTGATTGCGGTGTTGCTGCAGCTGTTGCAACGATAGGCAGCACTCCTTGTCGTTAAAGCTCAGTGCCTCGGAGGCACCTGGACACAGCAACTTGTGAGGCCAAGCCGACGCTAGTCTGCAGAACATCATGCGAGCGTCCTAGTGGGGACCGGCGAGTGCTGCGTTCTCGGTTCTTCTCAAGGGAATCCAGCTATATATTCTTGCGGATCGTGCATCTCAAGCGCGCAAGCCACACGGCAGCATTATCGCGGGAAAAGCAAAATGATGCATCGGCCGGGAATCGAACCCGGGCCGCCCGCGTGGCAGGCGAGCATTCTACCACTGAACCACCGATGCTGGGGCCAGCGGCAACTTCACGCTGCTTCCCGAGCAGATGTCTCAAGGGAAAGTGGGACTGCCGTCAAGCGCCGTAGCATTCTGTGGAGAAGATGCTGCAGACGCTGAATCCTGCACTGCACTGCTTAAAAATGCCGCCAGAACGCGGTCCTCGCCGGCGCCGACTCTTGCCAAAGGATGCGAAATGTGCGCGGATACGCTGTCCGAATGCGTCTGGATGTGCTCCCCTAGCCTACCTCGAAATGCGCCTGCCAGGTACGATCACCTTCGGCCGCTGCCGACAGGCGGGAAGCCGACACAGCGCGGAGGCGGGGCGCTCGCTTGTGCGGTGGTGGTGTAATGGTCAGCATAGTTGCCTTCCAAGCAGTTGATCCGGGTTCGATTCCCGGCCACCGCAGCAGGCTTTTAATTTCGCGTATGAGTACTTTTGCCACGCGCTCTTAAATTATTGTTTTTCCGGCCTCCTACTCGCTGCATACCAGCCCTTAGTGTGTCTCGACTTGTCTCGACTTTGCTCGGCTGACGCGAGAGCTGACGCTCTCAAATCGGCCTATATCAAAACGACAAGCACGAGAAACGACTGAGAGAGGTAAAGAGAGGTGAGGCTAGGCGATGGACACACAGCACGCCCCCTTCATTTCACGGTGGCGTCTCCCTGACCGAATCGGGCTGCAGCTCCGAAAACTAAGGAGAAACAAAAATAGGAAGTAAAACTGCCAATAGTACCCTGTGTTCCCATGCGCTCACCCGCCCAAGTACTGACAGGGGCCAAAGTGGTTGCGCATCGGCAATCGGACATTTTCTTTCATTTTCTCTTTATCGGTTGAGAACCAGTGTATTCAAGATATTATGGCCATTGCCGAGTGAATGATGTAGCGCTTCCCGACGAGTCGGGTTCGGATCCTCTGTCAACTTCCACGCAGGGTGATGATCTTTTGGTCATCACACTCGCCAGCTGAAATCGGCGCTGCCTTTTCGTAGTAGTAAAAGAGTAGTGGCCCGTGGGGGGATCGAACCCACGACCTTCGCGTTATTAGCACGACGCTCTAACCAACTGAGCTAACGGGCCCCAGCAGATGCAGTTGCTCAGCCCTACGCTGGAAACGGGTGGCATGAAGCCGTACACCATTTCTATGGTCGTCGTGCGTCTGCTTCCCTAGTCTATATTCTGCTGACGGTCACGAAACAGTAGCTATATTGCGAGCAGGACGGGAAACGGCCGCTCGGACAGCTCAAACTTGTCACGACTCGTGTGGAAAAAATTCCGTTCCGGTACCGGGAATCGAACCCGGGCCTCCTGGGTGAAAGCCAGGTATCCTAGCCACTAGACCACACCGGATGCGGCCGTTTCGTTCGACCGTTCGTACGGTCGCTTGTCGCATTTCGTGTCGAGTGCCGCGTCGGCGCCCTTCTCTCTTTGCGAGCATCTTTGCACAGACTGACTGGCAAGGCGCGCACCTCAAACGCCGCAGAGCAATGCTTTTGGCTTCATGCTCTGCTGGGAGAAGAGGAAAAGGGAAGCTGTAAGTAGCAATAACAGGAGGTAAACATTTTCCCGCTGAAGCGTTGAAACGTTGTGGATAACAAACAAGAACTACGTTGGCGCCCTAGCAACAGCGCCACCATCAGTCACAGAAAATTAAATGCCCCGGGTGAGGATCGAACTCACGACCTTAAGATTATGAGACTTACGCGCTGCCTACTGCGCTACCGAGGCACGGGTGCACCACTGGTCCTGGAAACTGGGTAAATACCGTACCCAATATTAGACGTAGAGACACTGTACTTCCTGGGTAACGTGTTCTGTTGCTACACGCGCACTGCCGGCCCAGTTGATTGCGGTGTTGCTGCAGCTGTTGCAACGATAGGCAGCACTCCTTGTCGTTAAAGCTCAGTGCCTCGGAGGCACCTGGACACAGCAACTTGTGAGGCCAAGCCGACGCTAGTCTGCAGAACATCATGCGAGCGTCCTAGTGGGGACCGGCGAGTGCTGCGTTCTCGGTTCTTCTCAAGGGAATCCAGCTATATATTCTTGCGGATCGTGCATCTCAAGCGCGCAAGCCACACGGCAGCATTATCGCGGGAAAAGCAAAATGATGCATCGGCCGGGAATCGAACCCGGGCCGCCCGCGTGGCAGGCGAGCATTCTACCACTGAACCACCGATGCTGGGGCCAGCGGCAACTTCACGCTGCTTCCCGAGCAGATGTCTCAAGGGAAAGTGGGACTGCCGTCAAGCGCCGTAGCATTCTGTGGAGAAGATGCTGCAGACGCTGAATCCTGCACTGCACTGCTTAAAAATGCCGCCAGAACGCGGTCCTCGCCGGCGCCGACTCTTGCCAAAGGATGCGAAATGTGCGCGGATACGCTGTCCGAATGCGTCTGGATGTGCTCCCCTAGCCTACCTCGAAATGCGCCTGCCAGGTACGATCACCTTCGGCCGCTGCCGACAGGCGGGAAGCCGACACAGCGCGGAGGCGGGGCGCTCGCTTGTGCGGTGGTGGTGTAATGGTCAGCATAGTTGCCTTCCAAGCAGTTGATCCGGGTTCGATTCCCGGCCACCGCAGCAGGCTTTTAATTTCGCGTATGAGTACTTTTGCCACGCGCTCTTAAATTATTGTTTTTCCGGCCTCCTACTCGCTGCATACCAGCCCTTAGTGTGTCTCGACTTGTCTCGACTTTGCTCGGCTGACGCGAGAGCTGACGCTCTCAAATCGGCCTATATCAAAACGACAAGCACGAGAAACGACTGAGAGAGGTAAAGAGAGGTGAGGCTAGGCGATGGACACACAGCACGCCCCCTTCATTTCACGGTGGCGTCTCCCTGACCGAATCGGGCTGCAGCTCCGAAAACTAAGGAGAAACAAAAATAGGAAGTAAAACTGCCAATAGTACCCTGTGTTCCCATGCGCTCACCCGCCCAAGTACTGACAGGGGCCAAAGTGGTTGCGCATCGGCAATCGGACATTTTCTTTCATTTTCTCTTTATCGGTTGAGAACCAGTGTATTCAAGATATTATGGCCATTGCCGAGTGAATGATGTAGCGCTTCCCGACGAGTCGGGTTCGGATCCTCTGTCAACTTCCACGCAGGGTGATGATCTTTTGGTCATCACACTCGCCAGCTGAAATCGGCGCTGCCTTTTCGTAGTAGTAAAAGAGTAGTGGCCCGTGGGGGGATCGAACCCACGACCTTCGCGTTATTAGCACGACGCTCTAACCAACTGAGCTAACGGGCCCCAGCAGATGCAGTTGCTCAGCCCTACGCTGGAAACGGGTGGCATGAAGCCGTACACCATTTCTATGGTCGTCGTGCGTCTGCTTCCCTAGTCTATATTCTGCTGACGGTCACGAAACAGTAGCTATATTGCGAGCAGGACGGGAAACGGCCGCTCGGACAGCTCAAACTTGTCACGACTCGTGTGGAAAAAATTCCGTTCCGGTACCGGGAATCGAACCCGGGCCTCCTGGGTGAAAGCCAGGTATCCTAGCCACTAGACCACACCGGATGCGGCCGTTTCGTTCGACCGTTCGTACGGTCGCTTGTCGCATTTCGTGTCGAGTGCCGCGTCGGCGCCCTTCTCTCTTTGCGAGCATCTTTGCACAGACTGACTGGCAAGGCGCGCACCTCAAACGCCGCAGAGCAATGCTTTTGGCTTCATGCTCTGCTGGGAGAAGAGGAAAAGGGAAGCTGTAAGTAGCAATAACAGGAGGTAAACATTTTCCCGCTGAAGCGTTGAAACGTTGTGGATAACAAACAAGAACTACGTTGGCGCCCTAGCAACAGCGCCACCATCAGTCACAGAAAATTAAATGCCCCGGGTGAGGATCGAACTCACGACCTTAAGATTATGAGACTTACGCGCTGCCTACTGCGCTACCGAGGCACGGGTGCACCACTGGTCCTGGAAACTGGGTAAATACCGTACCCAATATTAGACGTAGAGACACTGTACTTCCTGGGTAACGTGTTCTGTTGCTACACGCGCACTGCCGGCCCAGTTGATTGCGGTGTTGCTGCAGCTGTTGCAACGATAGGCAGCACTCCTTGTCGTTAAAGCTCAGTGCCTCGGAGGCACCTGGACACAGCAACTTGTGAGGCCAAGCCGACGCTAGTCTGCAGAACATCATGCGAGCGTCCTAGTGGGGACCGGCGAGTGCTGCGTTCTCGGTTCTTCTCAAGGGAATCCAGCTATATATTCTTGCGGATCGTGCATCTCAAGCGCGCAAGCCACACGGCAGCATTATCGCGGGAAAAGCAAAATGATGCATCGGCCGGGAATCGAACCCGGGCCGCCCGCGTGGCAGGCGAGCATTCTACCACTGAACCACCGATGCTGGGGCCAGCGGCAACTTCACGCTGCTTCCCGAGCAGATGTCTCAAGGGAAAGTGGGACTGCCGTCAAGCGCCGTAGCATTCTGTGGAGAAGATGCTGCAGACGCTGAATCCTGCACTGCACTGCTTAAAAATGCCGCCAGAACGCGGTCCTCGCCGGCGCCGACTCTTGCCAAAGGATGCGAAATGTGCGCGGATACGCTGTCCGAATGCGTCTGGATGTGCTCCCCTAGCCTACCTCGAAATGCGCCTGCCAGGTACGATCACCTTCGGCCGCTGCCGACAGGCGGGAAGCCGACACAGCGCGGAGGCGGGGCGCTCGCTTGTGCGGTGGTGGTGTAATGGTCAGCATAGTTGCCTTCCAAGCAGTTGATCCGGGTTCGATTCCCGGCCACCGCAGCAGGCTTTTAATTTCGCGTATGAGTACTTTTGCCACGCGCTCTTAAATTATTGTTTTTCCGGCCTCCTACTCGCTGCATACCAGCCCTTAGTGTGTCTCGACTTGTCTCGACTTTGCTCGGCTGACGCGAGAGCTGACGCTCTCAAATCGGCCTATATCAAAACGACAAGCACGAGAAACGACTGAGAGAGGTAAAGAGAGGTGAGGCTAGGCGATGGACACACAGCACGCCCCCTTCATTTCACGGTGGCGTCTCCCTGACCGAATCGGGCTGCAGCTCCGAAAACTAAGGAGAAACAAAAATAGGAAGTAAAACTGCCAATAGTACCCTGTGTTCCCATGCGCTCACCCGCCCAAGTACTGACAGGGGCCAAAGTGGTTGCGCATCGGCAATCGGACATTTTCTTTCATTTTCTCTTTATCGGTTGAGAACCAGTGTATTCAAGATATTATGGCCATTGCCGAGTGAATGATGTAGCGCTTCCCGACGAGTCGGGTTCGGATCCTCTGTCAACTTCCACGCAGGGTGATGATCTTTTGGTCATCACACTCGCCAGCTGAAATCGGCGCTGCCTTTTCGTAGTAGTAAAAGAGTAGTGGCCCGTGGGGGGATCGAACCCACGACCTTCGCGTTATTAGCACGACGCTCTAACCAACTGAGCTAACGGGCCCCAGCAGATGCAGTTGCTCAGCCCTACGCTGGAAACGGGTGGCATGAAGCCGTACACCATTTCTATGGTCGTCGTGCGTCTGCTTCCCTAGTCTATATTCTGCTGACGGTCACGAAACAGTAGCTATATTGCGAGCAGGACGGGAAACGGCCGCTCGGACAGCTCAAACTTGTCACGACTCGTGTGGAAAAAATTCCGTTCCGGTACCGGGAATCGAACCCGGGCCTCCTGGGTGAAAGCCAGGTATCCTAGCCACTAGACCACACCGGATGCGGCCGTTTCGTTCGACCGTTCGTACGGTCGCTTGTCGCATTTCGTGTCGAGTGCCGCGTCGGCGCCCTTCTCTCTTTGCGAGCATCTTTGCACAGACTGACTGGCAAGGCGCGCACCTCAAACGCCGCAGAGCAATGCTTTTGGCTTCATGCTCTGCTGGGAGAAGAGGAAAAGGGAAGCTGTAAGTAGCAATAACAGGAGGTAAACATTTTCCCGCTGAAGCGTTGAAACGTTGTGGATAACAAACAAGAACTACGTTGGCGCCCTAGCAACAGCGCCACCATCAGTCACAGAAAATTAAATGCCCCGGGTGAGGATCGAACTCACGACCTTAAGATTATGAGACTTACGCGCTGCCTACTGCGCTACCGAGGCACGGGTGCACCACTGGTCCTGGAAACTGGGTAAATACCGTACCCAATATTAGACGTAGAGACACTGTACTTCCTGGGTAACGTGTTCTGTTGCTACACGCGCACTGCCGGCCCAGTTGATTGCGGTGTTGCTGCAGCTGTTGCAACGATAGGCAGCACTCCTTGTCGTTAAAGCTCAGTGCCTCGGAGGCACCTGGACACAGCAACTTGTGAGGCCAAGCCGACGCTAGTCTGCAGAACATCATGCGAGCGTCCTAGTGGGGACCGGCGAGTGCTGCGTTCTCGGTTCTTCTCAAGGGAATCCAGCTATATATTCTTGCGGATCGTGCATCTCAAGCGCGCAAGCCACACGGCAGCATTATCGCGGGAAAAGCAAAATGATGCATCGGCCGGGAATCGAACCCGGGCCGCCCGCGTGGCAGGCGAGCATTCTACCACTGAACCACCGATGCTGGGGCCAGCGGCAACTTCACGCTGCTTCCCGAGCAGATGTCTCAAGGGAAAGTGGGACTGCCGTCAAGCGCCGTAGCATTCTGTGGAGAAGATGCTGCAGACGCTGAATCCTGCACTGCACTGCTTAAAAATGCCGCCAGAACGCGGTCCTCGCCGGCGCCGACTCTTGCCAAAGGATGCGAAATGTGCGCGGATACGCTGTCCGAATGCGTCTGGATGTGCTCCCCTAGCCTACCTCGAAATGCGCCTGCCAGGTACGATCACCTTCGGCCGCTGCCGACAGGCGGGAAGCCGACACAGCGCGGAGGCGGGGCGCTCGCTTGTGCGGTGGTGGTGTAATGGTCAGCATAGTTGCCTTCCAAGCAGTTGATCCGGGTTCGATTCCCGGCCACCGCAGCAGGCTTTTAATTTCGCGTATGAGTACTTTTGCCACGCGCTCTTAAATTATTGTTTTTCCGGCCTCCTACTCGCTGCATACCAGCCCTTAGTGTGTCTCGACTTGTCTCGACTTTGCTCGGCTGACGCGAGAGCTGACGCTCTCAAATCGGCCTATATCAAAACGACAAGCACGAGAAACGACTGAGAGAGGTAAAGAGAGGTGAGGCTAGGCGATGGACACACAGCACGCCCCCTTCATTTCACGGTGGCGTCTCCCTGACCGAATCGGGCTGCAGCTCCGAAAACTAAGGAGAAACAAAAATAGGAAGTAAAACTGCCAATAGTACCCTGTGTTCCCATGCGCTCACCCGCCCAAGTACTGACAGGGGCCAAAGTGGTTGCGCATCGGCAATCGGACATTTTCTTTCATTTTCTCTTTATCGGTTGAGAACCAGTGTATTCAAGATATTATGGCCATTGCCGAGTGAATGATGTAGCGCTTCCCGACGAGTCGGGTTCGGATCCTCTGTCAACTTCCACGCAGGGTGATGATCTTTTGGTCATCACACTCGCCAGCTGAAATCGGCGCTGCCTTTTCGTAGTAGTAAAAGAGTAGTGGCCCGTGGGGGGATCGAACCCACGACCTTCGCGTTATTAGCACGACGCTCTAACCAACTGAGCTAACGGGCCCCAGCAGATGCAGTTGCTCAGCCCTACGCTGGAAACGGGTGGCATGAAGCCGTACACCATTTCTATGGTCGTCGTGCGTCTGCTTCCCTAGTCTATATTCTGCTGACGGTCACGAAACAGTAGCTATATTGCGAGCAGGACGGGAAACGGCCGCTCGGACAGCTCAAACTTGTCACGACTCGTGTGGAAAAAATTCCGTTCCGGTACCGGGAATCGAACCCGGGCCTCCTGGGTGAAAGCCAGGTATCCTAGCCACTAGACCACACCGGATGCGGCCGTTTCGTTCGACCGTTCGTACGGTCGCTTGTCGCATTTCGTGTCGAGTGCCGCGTCGGCGCCCTTCTCTCTTTGCGAGCATCTTTGCACAGACTGACTGGCAAGGCGCGCACCTCAAACGCCGCAGAGCAATGCTTTTGGCTTCATGCTCTGCTGGGAGAAGAGGAAAAGGGAAGCTGTAAGTAGCAATAACAGGAGGTAAACATTTTCCCGCTGAAGCGTTGAAACGTTGTGGATAACAAACAAGAACTACGTTGGCGCCCTAGCAACAGCGCCACCATCAGTCACAGAAAATTAAATGCCCCGGGTGAGGATCGAACTCACGACCTTAAGATTATGAGACTTACGCGCTGCCTACTGCGCTACCGAGGCACGGGTGCACCACTGGTCCTGGAAACTGGGTAAATACCGTACCCAATATTAGACGTAGAGACACTGTACTTCCTGGGTAACGTGTTCTGTTGCTACACGCGCACTGCCGGCCCAGTTGATTGCGGTGTTGCTGCAGCTGTTGCAACGATAGGCAGCACTCCTTGTCGTTAAAGCTCAGTGCCTCGGAGGCACCTGGACACAGCAACTTGTGAGGCCAAGCCGACGCTAGTCTGCAGAACATCATGCGAGCGTCCTAGTGGGGACCGGCGAGTGCTGCGTTCTCGGTTCTTCTCAAGGGAATCCAGCTATATATTCTTGCGGATCGTGCATCTCAAGCGCGCAAGCCACACGGCAGCATTATCGCGGGAAAAGCAAAATGATGCATCGGCCGGGAATCGAACCCGGGCCGCCCGCGTGGCAGGCGAGCATTCTACCACTGAACCACCGATGCTGGGGCCAGCGGCAACTTCACGCTGCTTCCCGAGCAGATGTCTCAAGGGAAAGTGGGACTGCCGTCAAGCGCCGTAGCATTCTGTGGAGAAGATGCTGCAGACGCTGAATCCTGCACTGCACTGCTTAAAAATGCCGCCAGAACGCGGTCCTCGCCGGCGCCGACTCTTGCCAAAGGATGCGAAATGTGCGCGGATACGCTGTCCGAATGCGTCTGGATGTGCTCCCCTAGCCTACCTCGAAATGCGCCTGCCAGGTACGATCACCTTCGGCCGCTGCCGACAGGCGGGAAGCCGACACAGCGCGGAGGCGGGGCGCTCGCTTGTGCGGTGGTGGTGTAATGGTCAGCATAGTTGCCTTCCAAGCAGTTGATCCGGGTTCGATTCCCGGCCACCGCAGCAGGCTTTTAATTTCGCGTATGAGTACTTTTGCCACGCGCTCTTAAATTATTGTTTTTCCGGCCTCCTACTCGCTGCATACCAGCCCTTAGTGTGTCTCGACTTGTCTCGACTTTGCTCGGCTGACGCGAGAGCTGACGCTCTCAAATCGGCCTATATCAAAACGACAAGCACGAGAAACGACTGAGAGAGGTAAAGAGAGGTGAGGCTAGGCGATGGACACACAGCACGCCCCCTTCATTTCACGGTGGCGTCTCCCTGACCGAATCGGGCTGCAGCTCCGAAAACTAAGGAGAAACAAAAATAGGAAGTAAAACTGCCAATAGTACCCTGTGTTCCCATGCGCTCACCCGCCCAAGTACTGACAGGGGCCAAAGTGGTTGCGCATCGGCAATCGGACATTTTCTTTCATTTTCTCTTTATCGGTTGAGAACCAGTGTATTCAAGATATTATGGCCATTGCCGAGTGAATGATGTAGCGCTTCCCGACGAGTCGGGTTCGGATCCTCTGTCAACTTCCACGCAGGGTGATGATCTTTTGGTCATCACACTCGCCAGCTGAAATCGGCGCTGCCTTTTCGTAGTAGTAAAAGAGTAGTGGCCCGTGGGGGGATCGAACCCACGACCTTCGCGTTATTAGCACGACGCTCTAACCAACTGAGCTAACGGGCCCCAGCAGATGCAGTTGCTCAGCCCTACGCTGGAAACGGGTGGCATGAAGCCGTACACCATTTCTATGGTCGTCGTGCGTCTGCTTCCCTAGTCTATATTCTGCTGACGGTCACGAAACAGTAGCTATATTGCGAGCAGGACGGGAAACGGCCGCTCGGACAGCTCAAACTTGTCACGACTCGTGTGGAAAAAATTCCGTTCCGGTACCGGGAATCGAACCCGGGCCTCCTGGGTGAAAGCCAGGTATCCTAGCCACTAGACCACACCGGATGCGGCCGTTTCGTTCGACCGTTCGTACGGTCGCTTGTCGCATTTCGTGTCGAGTGCCGCGTCGGCGCCCTTCTCTCTTTGCGAGCATCTTTGCACAGACTGACTGGCAAGGCGCGCACCTCAAACGCCGCAGAGCAATGCTTTTGGCTTCATGCTCTGCTGGGAGAAGAGGAAAAGGGAAGCTGTAAGTAGCAATAACAGGAGGTAAACATTTTCCCGCTGAAGCGTTGAAACGTTGTGGATAACAAACAAGAACTACGTTGGCGCCCTAGCAACAGCGCCACCATCAGTCACAGAAAATTAAATGCCCCGGGTGAGGATCGAACTCACGACCTTAAGATTATGAGACTTACGCGCTGCCTACTGCGCTACCGAGGCACGGGTGCACCACTGGTCCTGGAAACTGGGTAAATACCGTACCCAATATTAGACGTAGAGACACTGTACTTCCTGGGTAACGTGTTCTGTTGCTACACGCGCACTGCCGGCCCAGTTGATTGCGGTGTTGCTGCAGCTGTTGCAACGATAGGCAGCACTCCTTGTCGTTAAAGCTCAGTGCCTCGGAGGCACCTGGACACAGCAACTTGTGAGGCCAAGCCGACGCTAGTCTGCAGAACATCATGCGAGCGTCCTAGTGGGGACCGGCGAGTGCTGCGTTCTCGGTTCTTCTCAAGGGAATCCAGCTATATATTCTTGCGGATCGTGCATCTCAAGCGCGCAAGCCACACGGCAGCATTATCGCGGGAAAAGCAAAATGATGCATCGGCCGGGAATCGAACCCGGGCCGCCCGCGTGGCAGGCGAGCATTCTACCACTGAACCACCGATGCTGGGGCCAGCGGCAACTTCACGCTGCTTCCCGAGCAGATGTCTCAAGGGAAAGTGGGACTGCCGTCAAGCGCCGTAGCATTCTGTGGAGAAGATGCTGCAGACGCTGAATCCTGCACTGCACTGCTTAAAAATGCCGCCAGAACGCGGTCCTCGCCGGCGCCGACTCTTGCCAAAGGATGCGAAATGTGCGCGGATACGCTGTCCGAATGCGTCTGGATGTGCTCCCCTAGCCTACCTCGAAATGCGCCTGCCAGGTACGATCACCTTCGGCCGCTGCCGACAGGCGGGAAGCCGACACAGCGCGGAGGCGGGGCGCTCGCTTGTGCGGTGGTGGTGTAATGGTCAGCATAGTTGCCTTCCAAGCAGTTGATCCGGGTTCGATTCCCGGCCACCGCAGCAGGCTTTTAATTTCGCGTATGAGTACTTTTGCCACGCGCTCTTAAATTATTGTTTTTCCGGCCTCCTACTCGCTGCATACCAGCCCTTAGTGTGTCTCGACTTGTCTCGACTTTGCTCGGCTGACGCGAGAGCTGACGCTCTCAAATCGGCCTATATCAAAACGACAAGCACGAGAAACGACTGAGAGAGGTAAAGAGAGGTGAGGCTAGGCGATGGACACACAGCACGCCCCCTTCATTTCACGGTGGCGTCTCCCTGACCGAATCGGGCTGCAGCTCCGAAAACTAAGGAGAAACAAAAATAGGAAGTAAAACTGCCAATAGTACCCTGTGTTCCCATGCGCTCACCCGCCCAAGTACTGACAGGGGCCAAAGTGGTTGCGCATCGGCAATCGGACATTTTCTTTCATTTTCTCTTTATCGGTTGAGAACCAGTGTATTCAAGATATTATGGCCATTGCCGAGTGAATGATGTAGCGCTTCCCGACGAGTCGGGTTCGGATCCTCTGTCAACTTCCACGCAGGGTGATGATCTTTTGGTCATCACACTCGCCAGCTGAAATCGGCGCTGCCTTTTCGTAGTAGTAAAAGAGTAGTGGCCCGTGGGGGGATCGAACCCACGACCTTCGCGTTATTAGCACGACGCTCTAACCAACTGAGCTAACGGGCCCCAGCAGATGCAGTTGCTCAGCCCTACGCTGGAAACTGGTGGCATGAAGCCGTACACCATTTCTATGGTCGTCGTGCGTCTGCTTCCCTAGTCTATATTCTGCTGACGGTCACGAAACAGTAGCTATATTGCGAGCAGGACGGGAAACGGCCGCTCGGACAGCTCAAACTTGTCACGACTCGTGTGGAAAAAATTCCTTTCCGGTACCGGGAATCGAACCCGGGCCTCCTGGGTGAAAGCCAGGTATCCTAGCCACTAGACCACACCGGATGCGGCCGTTTCGTTCGACCGTTCGTACGGTCGCTTGTCGCATTTCGTGTCGAGTGCCGCGTCGGCGCCCTTCTCTCTTTGCGAGCATCTTTGCACAGACTGACTGGCAAGGCGCGCACCTCAAACGCCGCAGAGCAATGCTTTTGGCTTCATGCTCTGCTGGGAGAAGAGGAAAAGGGAAGCTGTAAGTAGCAATAACAGGAGGTAAACATTTTCCCGCTGAAGCGTTGAAAAGTTGTGGATAACAAACAAGAACTACGTTGGCGCCCTAGCAACAGCGCCACCATCAGTCACAGAAAATTAAATGCCCCGGGTGAGTATCGAACTCACGACCTTAAGATTATGAGACTTACGCGCTGCCTACTGCGCTACCGAGGCACGGGTGCACCACTGGTCCTGGAAACTGGGTAAATACCGTACCCAATATTAGACGTAGAGACACTGTACTTCCTGGGTAACGTGTTCTGTTGCTACACGCGCACTGCCGGCCCAGTTGATTGCGGTGTTGCTGCAGCTGTTGCAACGATAGGCAGCACTCCTTGTCGTTAAAGCTCAGTGCCTCGGAGGCACCTGGACACAGCAACTTGTGAGGCCAAGCCGACGCTAGTCTGCAGAACATCATGCGAGCGTCCTAGTGGGGACCGGCGAGTGCTGCGTTCTCGGTTCTTCTCAAGGGAATCCAGCTATATATTCTTGCGGATCGTGCATCTCAAGCGCGCAAGCCACACGGCAGCATTATCGCGGGAAAAGCAAAATGATGCATCGGCCGGGAATCGAACCCGGGCCGCCCGCGTGGCAGGCGAGCATTCTACCACTGAACCACCGATGCTGGGGCCAGCGGCAACTTCACGCTGCTTCCCGAGCAGATGTCTCAAGGGAAAGTGGGACTGCCGTCAAGCGCCGTAGCATTCTGTGGAGAAGATGCTGCAGACGCTGAATCCTGCACTGCACTGCTTAAAAATGCCGCCAGAACGCGGTCCTCGCCGGCGCCGACTCTTGCCAAAGGATGCGAAATGTGCGCGGATACGCTGTCCGAATGCGTCTGGATGTGCTCCCCTAGCCTACCTCGAAATGCGCCTGCCAGGTACGATCACCTTCGGCCGCTGCCGACAGGCGGGAAGCCGACACAGCGCGGAGGCGGGGCGCTCGCTTGTGCGGTGGTGGTGTAATGGTCAGCATAGTTGCCTTCCAAGCAGTTGATCCGGGTTCGATTCCCGGCCACCGCAGCAGGCTTTTAATTTCGCGTATGAGTACTTTTGCCACGCGCTCTTAAATTATTGTTTTTCCGGCCTCCTACTCGCTGCATACCAGCCCTTAGTGTGTCTCGACTTTGCTCGGCTGACGCGAGAGCTGACGCTCTCAAATCGGCCTATATCAAAACGACAAGCACGAGAAACGACTGAGAGAGGTAAAGAGAGGTGAGGCTAGGCGATGGACACACAGCACGCCCCCTTCATTTCACGGTGGCGTCTCCCTGACCGAATCGGGCTGCAGCTCCGAAAACTAAGGAGAAACAAAAATAGGAAGTAAAACTGCCAATAGTACCCTGTGTTCCCATGCGCTCACCCGCCCAAGTACTGACAGGGGCCAAAGTGGTTGCGCATCGGCAATCGGACATTTTCTTTCATTTTCTCTTTATCGGTTGAGAACCAGTGTATTCAAGATATTATGGCCATTGCCGAGTGAATGATGTAGCGCTTCCCGACGAGTCGGGTTCGGATCCTCTGTCAACTTCCACGCAGGGTGATGATCTTTTGGTCATCACACTCGCCAGCTGAAATCGGCGCTGCCTTTTCGTAGTAGTAAAAGAGTAGTGGCCCGTGGGGGGATCGAACCCACGACCTTCGCGTTATTAGCACGACGCTCTAACCAACTGAGCTAACGGGCCCCAGCAGATGCAGTTGCTCAGCCCTACGCTGGAAACTGGTGGCATGAAGCCGTACACCATTTCTATGGTCGTCGTGCGTCTGCTTCCCTAGTCTATATTCTGCTGACGGTCACGAAACAGTAGCTATATTGCGAGCAGGACGGGAAACGGCCGCTCGGACAGCTCAAACTTGTCACGACTCGTGTGGAAAAAATTCCGTTCCGGTACCGGGAATCGAACCCGGGCCTCCTGGGTGAAAGCCAGGTATCCTAGCCACTAGACCACACCGGATGCGGCCGTTTCGTTCGACCGTTCGTACGGTCGCTTGTCGCATTTCGTGTCGAGTGCCGCGTCGGCGCCCTTCTCTCTTTGCGAGCATCTTTGCACAGACTGACTGGCAAGGCGCGCACCTCAAACGCCGCAGAGCAATGCTTTTGGCTTCATGCTCTGCTGGGAGAAGAGGAAAAGGGAAGCTGTAAGTAGCAATAACAGGAGGTAAACATTTTCCCGCTGAAGCGTTGAAAAGTTGTGGATAACAAACAAGAACTACGTTGGCGCCCTAGCAACAGCGCCACCATCAGTCACAGAAAATTAAATGCCCCGGGTGAGGATCGAACTCACGACCTTAAGATTATGAGACTTACGCGCTGCCTACTGCGCTACCGAGGCACGGGTGCACCACTGGTCCTGGAAACTGGGTAAATACCGTACCCAATATTAGACGTAGAGACACTGTACTTCCTGGGTAACGTGTTCTGTTGCTACACGCGCACTGCCGGCCCAGTTGATTGCGGTGTTGCTGCAGCTGTTGCAACGATAGGCAGCACTCCTTGTCGTTAAAGCTCAGTGCCTCGGAGGCACCTGGACACAGCAACTTGTGAGGCCAAGCCGACGCTAGTCTGCAGAACATCATGCGAGCGTCCTAGTGGGGACCGGCGAGTGCTGCGTTCTCGGTTCTTCTCAAGGGAATCCAGCTATATATTCTTGCGGATCGTGCATCTCAAGCGCGCAAGCCACACGGCAGCATTATCGCGGGAAAAGCAAAATGATGCATCGGCCGGGAATCGAACCCGGGCCGCCCGCGTGGCAGGCGAGCATTCTACCACTGAACCACCGATGCTGGGGCCAGCGGCAACTTCACGCTGCTTCCCGAGCAGATGTCTCAAGGGAAAGTGGGACTGCCGTCAAGCGCCGTAGCATTCTGTGGAGAAGATGCTGCAGACGCTGAATCCTGCACTGCACTGCTTAAAAATGCCGCCAGAACGCGGTCCTCGCCGGCGCCGACTCTTGCCAAAGGATGCGAAATGTGCGCGGATACGCTGTCCGAATGCGTCTGGATGTGCTCCCCTAGCCTACCTCGAAATGCGCCTGCCAGGTACGATCACCTTCGGCCGCTGCCGACAGGCGGGAAGCCGACACAGCGCGGAGGCGGGGCGCTCGCTTGTGCGGTGGTGGTGTAATGGTCAGCATAGTTGCCTTCCAAGCAGTTGATCCGGGTTCGATTCCCGGCCACCGCAGCAGGCTTTTAATTTCGCGTATGAGTACTTTTGCCACGCGCTCTTAAATTATTGTTTTTCCGGCCTCCTACTCGCTGCATACCAGCCCTTAGTGTGTCTCGACTTGTCTCGACTTTGCTCGGCTGACGCGAGAGCTGACGCTCTCAAATCGGCCTATATCAAAACGACAAGCACGAGAAACGACTGAGAGAGGTAAAGAGAGGTGAGGCTAGGCGATGGACACACAGCACGCCCCCTTCATTTCACGGTGGCGTCTCCCTGACCGAATCGGGCTGCAGCTCCGAAAACTAAGGAGAAACAAAAATAGGAAGTAAAACTGCCAATAGTACCCTGTGTTCCCATGCGCTCACCCGCCCAAGTACTGACAGGGGCCAAAGTGGTTGCGCATCGGCAATCGGACATTTTCTTTCATTTTCTCTTTATCGGTTGAGAACCAGTGTATTCAAGATATTATGGCCATTGCCGAGTGAATGATGTAGCGCTTCCCGACGAGTCGGGTTCGGATCCTCTGTCAACTTCCACGCAGGGTGATGATCTTTTGGTCATCACACTCGCCAGCTGAAATCGGCGCTGCCTTTTCGTAGTAGTAAAAGAGTAGTGGCCCGTGGGGGGATCGAACCCACGACCTTCGCGTTATTAGCACGACGCTCTAACCAACTGAGCTAACGGGCCCCAGCAGATGCAGTTGCTCAGCCCTACGCTGGAAACTGGTGGCATGAAGCCGTACACCATTTCTATGGTCGTCGTGCGTCTGCTTCCCTAGTCTATATTCTGCTGACGGTCACGAAACAGTAGCTATATTGCGAGCAGGACGGGAAACGGCCGCTCGGACAGCTCAAACTTGTCACGACTCGTGTGGAAAAAATTCCGTTCCGGTACCGGGAATCGAACCCGGGCCTCCTGGGTGAAAGCCAGGTATCCTAGCCACTAGACCACACCGGATGCGGCCGTTTCGTTCGACCGTTCGTACGGTCGCTTGTCGCATTTCGTGTCGAGTGCCGCGTCGGCGCCCTTCTCTCTTTGCGAGCATCTTTGCACAGACTGACTGGCAAGGCGCGCACCTCAAACGCCGCAGAGCAATGCTTTTGGCTTCATGCTCTGCTGGGAGAAGAGGAAAAGGGAAGCTGTAAGTAGCAATAACAGGAGGTAAACATTTTCCCGCTGAAGCGTTGAAAAGTTGTGGATAACAAACAAGAACTACGTTGGCGCCCTAGCAACAGCGCCACCATCAGTCACAGAAAATTAAATGCCCCGGGTGAGTATCGAACTCACGACCTTAAGATTATGAGACTTACGCGCTGCCTACTGCGCTACCGAGGCACGGGTGCACCACTGGTCCTGGAAACTGGGTAAATACCGTACCCAATATTAGACGTAGAGACACTGTACTTCCTGGGTAACGTGTTCTGTTGCTACACGCGCACTGCCGGCCCAGTTGATTGCGGTGTTGCTGCAGCTGTTGCAACGATAGGCAGCACTCCTTGTCGTTAAAGCTCAGTGCCTCGGAGGCACCTGGACACAGCAACTTGTGAGGCCAAGCCGACGCTAGTCTGCAGAACATCATGCGAGCGTCCTAGTGGGGACCGGCGAGTGCTGCGTTCTCGGTTCTTCTCAAGGGAATCCAGCTATATATTCTTGCGGATCGTGCATCTCAAGCGCGCAAGCCACACGGCAGCATTATCGCGGGAAAAGCAAAATGATGCATCGGCCGGGAATCGAACCCGGGCCGCCCGCGTGGCAGGCGAGCATTCTACCACTGAACCACCGATGCTGGGGCCAGCGGCAACTTCACGCTGCTTCCCGAGCAGATGTCTCAAGGGAAAGTGGGACTGCCGTCAAGCGCCGTAGCATTCTGTGGAGAAGATGCTGCAGACGCTGAATCCTGCACTGCACTGCTTAAAAATGCCGCCAGAACGCGGTCCTCGCCGGCGCCGACTCTTGCCAAAGGATGCGAAATGTGCGCGGATACGCTGTCCGAATGCGTCTGGATGTGCTCCCCTAGCCTACCTCGAAATGCGCCTGCCAGGTACGATCACCTTCGGCCGCTGCCGACAGGCGGGAAGCCGACACAGCGCGGAGGCGGGGCGCTCGCTTGTGCGGTGGTGGTGTAATGGTCAGCATAGTTGCCTTCCAAGCAGTTGATCCGGGTTCGATTCCCGGCCACCGCAGCAGGCTTTTAATTTCGCGTATGAGTACTTTTGCCACGCGCTCTTAAATTATTGTTTTTCCGGCCTCCTACTCGCTGCATACCAGCCCTTAGTGTGTCTCGACTTGTCTCGACTTTGCTCGGCTGACGCGAGAGCTGACGCTCTCAAATCGGCCTATATCAAAACGACAAGCACGAGAAACGACTGAGAGAGGTAAAGAGAGGTGAGGCTAGGCGATGGACACACAGCACGCCCCCTTCATTTCACGGTGGCGTCTCCCTGACCGAATCGGGCTGCAGCTCCGAAAACTAAGGAGAAACAAAAATAGGAAGTAAAACTGCCAATAGTACCCTGTGTTCCCATGCGCTCACCCGCCCAAGTACTGACAGGGGCCAAAGTGGTTGCGCATCGGCAATCGGACATTTTCTTTCATTTTCTCTTTATCGGTTGAGAACCAGTGTATTCAAGATATTATGGCCATTGCCGAGTGAATGATGTAGCGCTTCCCGACGAGTCGGGTTCGGATCCTCTGTCAACTTCCACGCAGGGTGATGATCTTTTGGTCATCACACTCGCCAGCTGAAATCGGCGCTGCCTTTTCGTAGTAGTAAAAGAGTAGTGGCCCGTGGGGGGATCGAACCCACGACCTTCGCGTTATTAGCACGACGCTCTAACCAACTGAGCTAACGGGCCCCAGCAGATGCAGTTGCTCAGCCCTACGCTGGAAACTGGTGGCATGAAGCCGTACACCATTTCTATGGTCGTCGTGCGTCTGCTTCCCTAGTCTATATTCTGCTGACGGTCACGAAACAGTAGCTATATTGCGAGCAGGACGGGAAACGGCCGCTCGGACAGCTCAAACTTGTCACGACTCGTGTGGAAAAAATTCCGTTCCGGTACCGGGAATCGAACCCGGGCCTCCTGGGTGAAAGCCAGGTATCCTAGCCACTAGACCACACCGGATGCGGCCGTTTCGTTCGACCGTTCGTACGGTCGCTTGTCGCATTTCGTGTCGAGTGCCGCGTCGGCGCCCTTCTCTCTTTGCGAGCATCTTTGCACAGACTGACTGGCAAGGCGCGCACCTCAAACGCCGCAGAGCAATGCTTTTGGCTTCATGCTCTGCTGGGAGAAGAGGAAAAGGGAAGCTGTAAGTAGCAATAACAGGAGGTAAACATTTTCCCGCTGAAGCGTTGAAAAGTTGTGGATAACAAACAAGAACTACGTTGGCGCCCTAGCAACAGCGCCACCATCAGTCACAGAAAATTAAATGCCCCGGGTGAGGATCGAACTCACGACCTTAAGATTATGAGACTTACGCGCTGCCTACTGCGCTACCGAGGCACGGGTGCACCACTGGTCCTGGAAACTGGGTAAATACCGTACCCAATATTAGACGTAGAGACACTGTACTTCCTGGGTAACGTGTTCTGTTGCTACACGCGCACTGCCGGCCCAGTTGATTGCGGTGTTGCTGCAGCTGTTGCAACGATAGGCAGCACTCCTTGTCGTTAAAGCTCAGTGCCTCGGAGGCACCTGGACACAGCAACTTGTGAGGCCAAGCCGACGCTAGTCTGCAGAACATCATGCGAGCGTCCTAGTGGGGACCGGCGAGTGCTGCGTTCTCGGTTCTTCTCAAGGGAATCCAGCTATATATTCTTGCGGATCGTGCATCTCAAGCGCGCAAGCCACACGGCAGCATTATCGCGGGAAAAGCAAAATGATGCATCGGCCGGGAATCGAACCCGGGCCGCCCGCGTGGCAGGCGAGCATTCTACCACTGAACCACCGATGCTGGGGCCAGCGGCAACTTCACGCTGCTTCCCGAGCAGATGTCTCAAGGGAAAGTGGGACTGCCGTCAAGCGCCGTAGCATTCTGTGGAGAAGATGCTGCAGACGCTGAATCCTGCACTGCACTGCTTAAAAATGCCGCCAGAACGCGGTCCTCGCCGGCGCCGACTCTTGCCAAAGGATGCGAAATGTGCGCGGATACGCTGTCCGAATGCGTCTGGATGTGCTCCCCTAGCCTACCTCGAAATGCGCCTGCCAGGTACGATCACCTTCGGCCGCTGCCGACAGGCGGGAAGCCGACACAGCGCGGAGGCGGGGCGCTCGCTTGTGCGGTGGTGGTGTAATGGTCAGCATAGTTGCCTTCCAAGCAGTTGATCCGGGTTCGATTCCCGGCCACCGCAGCAGGCTTTTAATTTCGCGTATGAGTACTTTTGCCACGCGCTCTTAAATTATTGTTTTTCCGGCCTCCTACTCGCTGCATACCAGCCCTTAGTGTGTCTCGACTTGTCTCGACTTTGCTCGGCTGACGCGAGAGCTGACGCTCTCAAATCGGCCTATATCAAAACGACAAGCACGAGAAACGACTGAGAGAGGTAAAGAGAGGTGAGGCTAGGCGATGGACACACAGCACGCCCCCTTCATTTCACGGTGGCGTCTCCCTGACCGAATCGGGCTGCAGCTCCGAAAACTAAGGAGAAACAAAAATAGGAAGTAAAACTGCCAATAGTACCCTGTGTTCCCATGCGCTCACCCGCCCAAGTACTGACAGGGGCCAAAGTGGTTGCGCATCGGCAATCGGACATTTTCTTTCATTTTCTCTTTATCGGTTGAGAACCAGTGTATTCAAGATATTATGGCCATTGCCGAGTGAATGATGTAGCGCTTCCCGACGAGTCGGGTTCGGATCCTCTGTCAACTTCCACGCAGGGTGATGATCTTTTGGTCATCACACTCGCCAGCTGAAATCGGCGCTGCCTTTTCGTAGTAGTAAAAGAGTAGTGGCCCGTGGGGGGATCGAACCCACGACCTTCGCGTTATTAGCACGACGCTCTAACCAACTGAGCTAACGGGCCCCAGCAGATGCAGTTGCTCAGCCCTACGCTGGAAACTGGTGGCATGAAGCCGTACACCATTTCTATGGTCGTCGTGCGTCTGCTTCCCTAGTCTATATTCTGCTGACGGTCACGAAACAGTAGCTATATTGCGAGCAGGACGGGAAACGGCCGCTCGGACAGCTCAAACTTGTCACGACTCGTGTGGAAAAAATTCCGTTCCGGTACCGGGAATCGAACCCGGGCCTCCTGGGTGAAAGCCAGGTATCCTAGCCACTAGACCACACCGGATGCGGCCGTTTCGTTCGACCGTTCGTACGGTCGCTTGTCGCATTTCGTGTCGAGTGCCGCGTCGGCGCCCTTCTCTCTTTGCGAGCATCTTTGCACAGACTGACTGGCAAGGCGCGCACCTCAAACGCCGCAGAGCAATGCTTTTGGCTTCATGCTCTGCTGGGAGAAGAGGAAAAGGGAAGCTGTAAGTAGCAATAACAGGAGGTAAACATTTTCCCGCTGAAGCGTTGAAAAGTTGTGGATAACAAACAAGAACTACGTTGGCGCCCTAGCAACAGCGCCACCATCAGTCACAGAAAATTAAATGCCCCGGGTGAGTATCGAACTCACGACCTTAAGATTATGAGACTTACGCGCTGCCTACTGCGCTACCGAGGCACGGGTGCACCACTGGTCCTGGAAACTGGGTAAATACCGTACCCAATATTAGACGTAGAGACACTGTACTTCCTGGGTAACGTGTTCTGTTGCTACACGCGCACTGCCGGCCCAGTTGATTGCGGTGTTGCTGCAGCTGTTGCAACGATAGGCAGCACTCCTTGTCGTTAAAGCTCAGTGCCTCGGAGGCACCTGGACACAGCAACTTGTGAGGCCAAGCCGACGCTAGTCTGCAGAACATCATGCGAGCGTCCTAGTGGGGACCGGCGAGTGCTGCGTTCTCGGTTCTTCTCAAGGGAATCCAGCTATATATTCTTGCGGATCGTGCATCTCAAGCGCGCAAGCCACACGGCAGCATTATCGCGGGAAAAGCAAAATGATGCATCGGCCGGGAATCGAACCCGGGCCGCCCGCGTGGCAGGCGAGCATTCTACCACTGAACCACCGATGCTGGGGCCAGCGGCAACTTCACGCTGCTTCCCGAGCAGATGTCTCAAGGGAAAGTGGGACTGCCGTCAAGCGCCGTAGCATTCTGTGGAGAAGATGCTGCAGACGCTGAATCCTGCACTGCACTGCTTAAAAATGCCGCCAGAACGCGGTCCTCGCCGGCGCCGACTCTTGCCAAAGGATGCGAAATGTGCGCGGATACGCTGTCCGAATGCGTCTGGATGTGCTCCCCTAGCCTACCTCGAAATGCGCCTGCCAGGTACGATCACCTTCGGCCGCTGCCGACAGGCGGGAAGCCGACACAGCGCGGAGGCGGGGCGCTCGCTTGTGCGGTGGTGGTGTAATGGTCAGCATAGTTGCCTTCCAAGCAGTTGATCCGGGTTCGATTCCCGGCCACCGCAGCAGGCTTTTAATTTCGCGTATGAGTACTTTTGCCACGCGCTCTTAAATTATTGTTTTTCCGGCCTCCTACTCGCTGCATACCAGCCCTTAGTGTGTCTCGACTTGTCTCGACTTTGCTCGGCTGACGCGAGAGCTGACGCTCTCAAATCGGCCTATATCAAAACGACAAGCACGAGAAACGACTGAGAGAGGTAAAGAGAGGTGAGGCTAGGCGATGGACACACAGCACGCCCCCTTCATTTCACGGTGGCGTCTCCCTGACCGAATCGGGCTGCAGCTCCGAAAACTAAGGAGAAACAAAAATAGGAAGTAAAACTGCCAATAGTACCCTGTGTTCCCATGCGCTCACCCGCCCAAGTACTGACAGGGGCCAAAGTGGTTGCGCATCGGCAATCGGACATTTTCTTTCATTTTCTCTTTATCGGTTGAGAACCAGTGTATTCAAGATATTATGGCCATTGCCGAGTGAATGATGTAGCGCTTCCCGACGAGTCGGGTTCGGATCCTCTGTCAACTTCCACGCAGGGTGATGATCTTTTGGTCATCACACTCGCCAGCTGAAATCGGCGCTGCCTTTTCGTAGTAGTAAAAGAGTAGTGGCCCGTGGGGGGATCGAACCCACGACCTTCGCGTTATTAGCACGACGCTCTAACCAACTGAGCTAACGGGCCCCAGCAGATGCAGTTGCTCAGCCCTACGCTGGAAACTGGTGGCATGAAGCCGTACACCATTTCTATGGTCGTCGTGCGTCTGCTTCCCTAGTCTATATTCTGCTGACGGTCACGAAACAGTAGCTATATTGCGAGCAGGACGGGAAACGGCCGCTCGGACAGCTCAAACTTGTCACGACTCGTGTGGAAAAAATTCCGTTCCGGTACCGGGAATCGAACCCGGGCCTCCTGGGTGAAAGCCAGGTATCCTAGCCACTAGACCACACCGGATGCGGCCGTTTCGTTCGACCGTTCGTACGGTCGCTTGTCGCATTTCGTGTCGAGTGCCGCGTCGGCGCCCTTCTCTCTTTGCGAGCATCTTTGCACAGACTGACTGGCAAGGCGCGCACCTCAAACGCCGCAGAGCAATGCTTTTGGCTTCATGCTCTGCTGGGAGAAGAGGAAAAGGGAAGCTGTAAGTAGCAATAACAGGAGGTAAACATTTTCCCGCTGAAGCGTTGAAAAGTTGTGGATAACAAACAAGAACTACGTTGGCGCCCTAGCAACAGCGCCACCATCAGTCACAGAAAATTAAATGCCCCGGGTGAGGATCGAACTCACGACCTTAAGATTATGAGACTTACGCGCTGCCTACTGCGCTACCGAGGCACGGGTGCACCACTGGTCCTGGAAACTGGGTAAATACCGTACCCAATATTAGACGTAGAGACACTGTACTTCCTGGGTAACGTGTTCTGTTGCTACACGCGCACTGCCGGCCCAGTTGATTGCGGTGTTGCTGCAGCTGTTGCAACGATAGGCAGCACTCCTTGTCGTTAAAGCTCAGTGCCTCGGAGGCACCTGGACACAGCAACTTGTGAGGCCAAGCCGACGCTAGTCTGCAGAACATCATGCGAGCGTCCTAGTGGGGACCGGCGAGTGCTGCGTTCTCGGTTCTTCTCAAGGGAATCCAGCTATATATTCTTGCGGATCGTGCATCTCAAGCGCGCAAGCCACACGGCAGCATTATCGCGGGAAAAGCAAAATGATGCATCGGCCGGGAATCGAACCCGGGCCGCCCGCGTGGCAGGCGAGCATTCTACCACTGAACCACCGATGCTGGGGCCAGCGGCAACTTCACGCTGCTTCCCGAGCAGATGTCTCAAGGGAAAGTGGGACTGCCGTCAAGCGCCGTAGCATTCTGTGGAGAAGATGCTGCAGACGCTGAATCCTGCACTGCACTGCTTAAAAATGCCGCCAGAACGCGGTCCTCGCCGGCGCCGACTCTTGCCAAAGGATGCGAAATGTGCGCGGATACGCTGTCCGAATGCGTCTGGATGTGCTCCCCTAGCCTACCTCGAAATGCGCCTGCCAGGTACGATCACCTTCGGCCGCTGCCGACAGGCGGGAAGCCGACACAGCGCGGAGGCGGGGCGCTCGCTTGTGCGGTGGTGGTGTAATGGTCAGCATAGTTGCCTTCCAAGCAGTTGATCCGGGTTCGATTCCCGGCCACCGCAGCAGGCTTTTAATTTCGCGTATGAGTACTTTTGCCACGCGCTCTTAAATTATTGTTTTTCCGGCCTCCTACTCGCTGCATACCAGCCCTTAGTGTGTCTCGACTTGTCTCGACTTTGCTCGGCTGACGCGAGAGCTGACGCTCTCAAATCGGCCTATATCAAAACGACAAGCACGAGAAACGACTGAGAGAGGTAAAGAGAGGTGAGGCTAGGCGATGGACACACAGCACGCCCCCTTCATTTCACGGTGGCGTCTCCCTGACCGAATCGGGCTGCAGCTCCGAAAACTAAGGAGAAACAAAAATAGGAAGTAAAACTGCCAATAGTACCCTGTGTTCCCATGCGCTCACCCGCCCAAGTACTGACAGGGGCCAAAGTGGTTGCGCATCGGCAATCGGACATTTTCTTTCATTTTCTCTTTATCGGTTGAGAACCAGTGTATTCAAGATATTATGGCCATTGCCGAGTGAATGATGTAGCGCTTCCCGACGAGTCGGGTTCGGATCCTCTGTCAACTTCCACGCAGGGTGATGATCTTTTGGTCATCACACTCGCCAGCTGAAATCGGCGCTGCCTTTTCGTAGTAGTAAAAGAGTAGTGGCCCGTGGGGGGATCGAACCCACGACCTTCGCGTTATTAGCACGACGCTCTAACCAACTGAGCTAACGGGCCCCAGCAGATGCAGTTGCTCAGCCCTACGCTGGAAACTGGTGGCATGAAGCCGTACACCATTTCTATGGTCGTCGTGCGTCTGCTTCCCTAGTCTATATTCTGCTGACGGTCACGAAACAGTAGCTATATTGCGAGCAGGACGGGAAACGGCCGCTCGGACAGCTCAAACTTGTCACGACTCGTGTGGAAAAAATTCCGTTCCGGTACCGGGAATCGAACCCGGGCCTCCTGGGTGAAAGCCAGGTATCCTAGCCACTAGACCACACCGGATGCGGCCGTTTCGTTCGACCGTTCGTACGGTCGCTTGTCGCATTTCGTGTCGAGTGCCGCGTCGGCGCCCTTCTCTCTTTGCGAGCATCTTTGCACAGACTGACTGGCAAGGCGCGCACCTCAAACGCCGCAGAGCAATGCTTTTGGCTTCATGCTCTGCTGGGAGAAGAGGAAAAGGGAAGCTGTAAGTAGCAATAACAGGAGGTAAACATTTTCCCGCTGAAGCGTTGAAAAGTTGTGGATAACAAACAAGAACTACGTTGGCGCCCTAGCAACAGCGCCACCATCAGTCACAGAAAATTAAATGCCCCGGGTGAGGATCGAACTCACGACCTTAAGATTATGAGACTTACGCGCTGCCTACTGCGCTACCGAGGCACGGGTGCACCACTGGTCCTGGAAACTGGGTAAATACCGTACCCAATATTAGACGTAGAGACACTGTACTTCCTGGGTAACGTGTTCTGTTGCTACACGCGCACTGCCGGCCCAGTTGATTGCGGTGTTGCTGCAGCTGTTGCAACGATAGGCAGCACTCCTTGTCGTTAAAGCTCAGTGCCTCGGAGGCACCTGGACACAGCAACTTGTGAGGCCAAGCCGACGCTAGTCTGCAGAACATCATGCGAGCGTCCTAGTGGGGACCGGCGAGTGCTGCGTTCTCGGTTCTTCTCAAGGGAATCCAGCTATATATTCTTGCGGATCGTGCATCTCAAGCGCGCAAGCCACACGGCAGCATTATCGCGGGAAAAGCAAAATGATGCATCGGCCGGGAATCGAACCCGGGCCGCCCGCGTGGCAGGCGAGCATTCTACCACTGAACCACCGATGCTGGGGCCAGCGGCAACTTCACGCTGCTTCCCGAGCAGATGTCTCAAGGGAAAGTGGGACTGCCGTCAAGCGCCGTAGCATTCTGTGGAGAAGATGCTGCAGACGCTGAATCCTGCACTGCACTGCTTAAAAATGCCGCCAGAACGCGGTCCTCGCCGGCGCCGACTCTTGCCAAAGGATGCGAAATGTGCGCGGATACGCTGTCCGAATGCGTCTGGATGTGCTCCCCTAGCCTACCTCGAAATGCGCCTGCCAGGTACGATCACCTTCGGCCGCTGCCGACAGGCGGGAAGCCGACACAGCGCGGAGGCGGGGCGCTCGCTTGTGCGGTGGTGGTGTAATGGTCAGCATAGTTGCCTTCCAAGCAGTTGATCCGGGTTCGATTCCCGGCCACCGCAGCAGGCTTTTAATTTCGCGTATGAGTACTTTTGCCACGCGCTCTTAAATTATTGTTTTTCCGGCCTCCTACTCGCTGCATACCAGCCCTTAGTGTGTCTCGACTTGTCTCGACTTTGCTCGGCTGACGCGAGAGCTGACGCTCTCAAATCGGCCTATATCAAAACGACAAGCACGAGAAACGACTGAGAGAGGTAAAGAGAGGTGAGGCTAGGCGATGGACACACAGCACGCCCCCTTCATTTCACGGTGGCGTCTCCCTGACCGAATCGGGCTGCAGCTCCGAAAACTAAGGAGAAACAAAAATAGGAAGTAAAACTGCCAATAGTACCCTGTGTTCCCATGCGCTCACCCGCCCAAGTACTGACAGGGGCCAAAGTGGTTGCGCATCGGCAATCGGACATTTTCTTTCATTTTCTCTTTA